>NW_008794211.1:657081-662259 GCF_000699145.1 Aptenodytes forsteri | reverse complement strand
GATCCCTGTCACTCGTGCTCCCTGGGGGCTGCTCTTGTATGTGAGGGGGTTTGGCCGCCATCCCTCCTGTCCCCGCCCGCCCTGAGTCAGAGCTGCCGCTCGTCAGGAGCTCCCTCCTCCGGCTCGGGGAATGGGGGGGCTGGGGCACCCTCTCACCCCCTGCGCTTTTGCCTTCGCAGTTTTTGTTTTTGTTTTTTTACTTAGTAAAAGTACTTCTTCGTGCTTCTGTACTATCATCAAATGTAGGTCTTGGGGAGAAAAAGCGCAGTAACAATCACTTCTGAAAAAAATAAAGTGACGCTTAAGGATGGATGAATGAGAGGAAGAAGAGTGGTACAGGTTTTATACCGTAATTTTTGTTTTTATAAATTGCCTGCACAGAGTAATTCTTTTAAAATCTGTTTTATAAATTGCTGTTTAAAAACAAGTCTTCTTTCTTTCTCTTCTGACAAAAATAAATCTGATTGTGAATAGGTTGTGACTTGGGATAAATCTTACATGGACGTAGCACCATGCAGCCTATTGCATGTTCACAGCATACGAAGTTAGAAAAATGTGAATAAAACTAGTAATGGTGGACTTACGTATCCTCACAATAATTTTAAAATGCAAATAAACCCTTTTTAATAAGTTTATGTGAAATGTTATATAGGCAAGTGCTTAGAAGTTCACCTCTTATTGTGCTGATGGTTAGTCTAAACTCATCAGAACAACCGTTAGTTTTATCTGTTCGTGATTTCAAAGTGGAATGTCTTGCTATCAGTATAACAAGGTTTTGTGTCTTGGTGTTTTTTCCCTTCTGAAATAATCAAATAATAAAAAATTTAAAATACATTCAGTAGAAACTGAACTATTATCGTTTTTCTCCTGTGTGCAGATTTTTAGTTACACAAATATTTTCTTCTCACTTAGCAGAAGTGGTATTTTGGAAGCTTTTATGAGTTTATTCTTCGTTATGCCATCAGTAAAATCTATCACAGTAATTTCTGCTAGAATGTGGAGGAACAATATTTTCAATATTGTGCTTTTGAGACAATAGGAAAGCATTACTAATTGTATGCTTTTTTTCACTGACGAGAGAACCCTTCTTTCACTGTGGTAAAGAAGTCAATGATATTTGAGTATCTTCTCTGAGATTGAAGATGCTCTGCCCTAAGTTCTGTTTATTAATTTTAATAAGTTTTTTTCTTTAAAGTTGATCAAAGTGGTATTTCTAATGGGGATTAAAGTTTTATCTTTCCAGAATTGCATTTGGGGAAGGGGATAATTTGTGTCTGCAGAAATTTAGTCAACTTTGAGTAATTTGTGTCTTAGGAAAATAAGCACAAGTCAAGGAACTGTAAGTGTACTTCATTTTTGTAGCATGCTGTATTATTTGACTATTTCTTATGTAATTTACTTCCATGGCAGCAAAGGTGATTGTTGTGCTTATCAGACAAATCAAGTAACAGTTCTTTGCCCTGGTGTGTTCAGTCTGAATTAAATTTAGTTAGGAAATTGCATCCATTGTTGCCCCCTTTTAATACAAGGGAAAGAGAGTTAAAGCTATAGACATGATGGTATTAATGTGGACATTTTGACAGTTTATTAGAATTTTTTCAATGCTGTTTAACAAATTATAGTCACTTTATCCAGCATTCATGCTGTGAGAGGTAGGAGTTTCACTGTTACTGTAGGTGAAAACTAAGCAGCACAAATTGTTCAAAACATCAGTCAAATGGGTTTATTTGATGAAAAAAAGTTTTCAAGTTTTCAGCTTCAGAGTTTGACTGCAAAAGTACATATGAAACATAATTGAATTAAGTATATAATATTCAGTGAAACCTACATAAACTAATAATCTGTTTGCAGAATTTTGAAAACAGAAGTTTAAAAACACTGATATAGTTAAAAACAAAACAAATCTTTCCACCCCATTGCATATAAAACATGCATTGATTGTGTCTTTGGTTTGGCCAGTAATGGCCTTGGAAGGTTGAATGTGACTGGGCTTTTTCGGGTTCTCTGTTCCCCTAGATTAATTGTTTACTGTAATTGTTCTGTGGTTCTGATTCTCCTTGATTCAGTCCTTCTGCTTTCCACATAAAGGGAAGAAGTCCTTGTGGTTGTATAGAACAGGATTTCTTTTCTCGCTTGTTTAGGGAAATTACATTGTGAGTATGCTTTCAATACAATCATGTTATCTAGTAAATACACACTAATTGTTTTGTGAAGAGGCTGTTTAAAAAAAACAGCTGTTTAAAAAAACCAGCCTGTTTTAATGTTTTCTCACCATTCTACTCAACAATGTATACGTGCAAGAGGAGAGATAAGTGGCATTTCCACTGTTGATGAAGTTATAAATACAGAAAAGAAAAAACCCTTCCTTTTGCTGCTAGCCCATCCTCTTGTTTTGGGATGAAGAATTTTTGTTTTCTTAACAATGGTAACTTTAAACATCCTACCTTTGAGACATGAGCTGGTACTTCTTTCAGACTTCTTGAGACCAGCTGCTGCACGGTCATCTAAATAAAGCTAAACTATCTTTAAACACACACGCACAACCCCCCACCATCCCCCCAAAAAGAAAACAAACCTCAAAAAACAAACCTTTAGAAGAAAACGGGGGAAAACAAAGATGGAATCCAGTACTTATGGAGATGCATACCTGTTATTGTATTGCAGAACAGTGCAAGAAGTTTATAGGAGAAAATGCTAAGCCCAATTATGGTTGTCAAGTTACAATTCAGTCTGAACAAGAAAAGCTGTTAATGAAGCAATATCGTCGGGAAGAAAAGCGAAATGCCAGAAAAGAAAAACAAGCTGGGGAAGATGGAGAAGTTTCTGGAGAAGGACTGATGTGCTTTGATCCCAAAGAGCTGCGGATGCAAAGGTAATAAATGCCAAAAGTTGAGAAATGCCTCTGTTGTAATTGCTACTTCAACATATCATAATAGTTTATTTTCTTTCAGTTTGCTTTGGTGATTAGGTGATTCTGACTTCAAGTCACGTTTTATTACAAGTGTAGAAATTTTTTTTAATATGAAAACCTAATTTTCAGGGAAAGAAAGCAGTGATCTGCTTAATGAGAGTCTTGATCTCATCTATGTGGGCTGGAGGTGCAGATTAGAGGGGTAGGCTATCTTTCTTAGTTCCTGTACGCACACTACTTGCTTAAGATTTATGAAGTCTGTACTAAATCTTTCAGAACTGTCTTTCTTTTTTTTCCTCTCAAGATTAATGGATACTACTTTCCATGTTGTTAGCTAAAGGTAGTGGGAGGAGTAGGGGAGGGAGAGGATAAGGAGCAAATAAGCTGTTGTATTCCATATTAAGAAAAATATAGTAGGACTGGTATTTAACTGTGAATACATGTTGCTGTATTGCTTAAAAAGAGACAAAACTGCGTTTAGGAAAGCCTTGCACTTCTTGGATTGCACTTTTGATTTTTGTCTAAACAATGTGTTATAAGGACTTGGTTTAACTGATGCCAGAGAATAACACTGTAAAATTCCTTTGTTAATTATTTTATGCGGTGTTTTTTTCCTTAAATTTCCACAACTCTTGCTCCGACTTTAATATACCACATTCAGTTTCTGTGATGGCTGCCTAAAATGAACAGAATTATTGCAGTTATTTTTCTGCTCACAGAGAGCTAGCACTTTTGAATGCTCGAAGTATGCCGGTCCTAGGTAGACAGAGAGAAATGGACTTCGAAAAAATTCATTATCCGCATGTTTATGATTCCCGAGCTGAAGCTATGAAAACATCAGCATTCATTGGGGGTGCAAAGGTATGTGTGTGGTGCATGACCCTTCTTGAACAGTACATCTTTCCCAGTGAATAATGTGCAGCAGAGTTCCCTTTGTTCCCTTAGCGATTTTCCTCCTTAACAGAGTCCAATGTATGAAGCAGTGCTTCTTTGCAGAGGGTTTAAACACTTTCATATATTCTGTTTTTATTTTGACTCTAGAAGAAATAATCTCATTCTCAACTAATGTATTTGGTTTTATTTCTAGGGTCACTTAAATCATTAAAATACTATTTTTCTCTTTCTGTCTTTTGGAAACCATTGAACTGACTTTAGCAAAATGAATGCTTTATGAAATTCTAGACTTAATGGCTTTTGAAATTTAATAAAATGCAGTTATTTTTGTCTTTTTGGGACTATTTGCTGAGTAGTAAAATGATTATTTTCCATTTTGGGGGTTCAGTGCTATCTATAAAATGAATCCGTGAGAATTGCTTTTATTTTGGATTCATTTTTTAAAGGAAAGTGATAAACCATTGTTCAAAGTGGGTTATATGTAATGACACTTTCTGTTTTCATACTTCCAATTAATTTTCCTGTAACACTGTTTTAGGTGTTCTTACCAGAGGCAGTTCAGAGAGAAACAATAAAATGTATGAAGAGGTAAAGATCCCCCATAGTGAACCAATGCCTATTGGTATTGAAGAGAAAATTGTTTATATTAAAGACTTAGATGAGGTGAGTAAACCATTTTGAAGATATTAAATTAGTTTTTACTTTGTATTACAAAAATTTAACTGAAAAAGATTACCAATTAATACTGTGACGTGTGATGTGTAAATGCAGCCAGTTAGTTTCTTCGCTACTAATTTTGAGAATATTTGTTGGGGGATGTAGTTCAGTGATATAATCCCTTTCATGATGGCTCAGATAAAAGAAATTCCTGCTCTAAACTACTTTGTTCATGAGTTGAAATTCTCAATTCCTTTGGCGTTACCTGTTCAGCTATTTATGGTTTTGAGCTCTGATCTGAATCACTACAATGAAAAGAAAAGATTATGGCAATTCTGTTCTCTTTCTGGAGACCACATGGACAAGTGAGCCCGGGCTTCTGTATCTTGACTTCTACAGGTTGGCTTGTGACTGCACAGCACTATTTTACAGTCCATCAGACTAGTCTTACGGTACGATGCGTTTGTGGGGGTATTGAGTTATGGTGTTATAGACTGTATGGGATGCAAAACCTTCTGGAATAGCGCTTCTTTAAGCAGAAGGCAGCAAATCATTGTTAGCAAAACTTTGATGATAGAAAATACAGGGCAGAGAGGAAAAATGCAAGTAAAACATTGGTGGCTCATAGCTTAGACAGGTGTACTCTGCGCTGGGTAAAAAACTGGCTAGATGGCCGGGCCCAGAGAGTTGTGGTGAATGGAGTTCAATCCAGTTGG
>NW_008794211.1:631151-656244 GCF_000699145.1 Aptenodytes forsteri | reverse complement strand
GGTTGACGGTTGGACTCGATGATCTTAGAGGTCTTTTCCAACCTTAATGATTCTATGATTCTATGATTAACGTTTTAACTTTTACTGATTTAAAATGGTGAAAAAGCTGAGGTAAAGGAACTAAATTTGTTGTTAATCTTTACAGTCTAGAACTTGCAGTACTCCATCACATATACCTGCTCACTCCTCTATGTATATATCAAATCTGTTGATGACTGGAAGTTTTGTTATTGATTTGAACAGGGACATAAAGAGCAAGCTGTATGTACATATGAAGAAGGTTTTATATTTCTTAGTTCTTCAGCAGCATACAACATGGAAAAATGTTTCCCACTTTATTCCCTGTGGGAAAACAGGAAATGAGAATATAAATCTAATACATTACCCAGAAACACTTTATTGGGATTCTGAGTAAAGATTACGTCTTACATAAAGATTTAAGTCTTAGAAGACAGTTTTATTTTAGAATCTGAATCTATTCTTTTCTGCTTGGGTGACAGTACCTAATATCATGTTTATGAAGTGACTGACAGCTTAACTAGAGAGAAAAGTTGAGCCACTGCAGCTATAAAATGTGACGTTTTATATGACAGTTTTCAGCATGACAGCTTTTTGCAATGAAATGTCTTTCTCCTAAGCTAAATACTATCTACTAATCTGTAAACTTTCTGCAAGAAGTACCAATATTTCAATAGACAATAACTTGTTTCAGAAAAAATATAGTTCAGACAGAAAAATAAATATCTAAAAGAAATGGTTTGCAGATTTTTACACATAACGTTTAAAAAATAAATGTCAAAATGCATGTTATACAAATTTCACAAATAATTCATCTCCTTTGTAGATTGTGTGTTGTCAAGACGTATACTTTTCAGTTTTACAGTGAAATTCTGAAATAGAAACAATCTTCTTCAGAACTTTACTCTTCCATATGTTTCCTATTACAGGAGGTCAAATAGGAGTGTGAACAGCAAATACAATTTTGAATGTTTGAACCAAAATGCATGTTATACAAATTTCACAAATAATTCATCTCCTTTGTAGATTGTGTGTTGTCAAGACGTATACTTTTCAGTTTTACAGTGAAATTCTGAAATAGAAACAATCTTCTTCAGAACTTTACTCTTCCATATGTTTCCTATTACAGGAGGTCAAATAGGAGTGTGAACAGCAAATACAATTTTGAATGTTTGAACACCTATGTATTTAAGTCCCACCCCCAACTTTGATATCGGTTTGCAACAAAAGATGACAAATTTATGAATAGTTTGTCCAACTGCAGGACTTGTCAGATTCCCATTTCTGTTAGTGAGACTCATAGATTTGAATCTTGTTGAATAGCACCTTTTTCTCAATGAGGTGAAGAGGCTGAGATGCCGATGTATGCGTTGTTTAAGATATATCTGGTCAAAATGTAAGTATCTTGGTTAGGGCAAAATTTCTTCTTGCTTTCTCTGTATGGCTGTTTTGGATCTCTAAGCTCATAAAATCTTGGTTGGTGCTTAAAATTTTTGCCATTTATCTTGAGTCAATTTAGAGGGCAAGAAGTTTTTCTGTCAATATGTTTTATTCTTTTTGGTGAACTACTGTAAGCAAAAGCAGCAAAATAATTTTTTTTTTAGCTTTCTCCCTAGCATATATAGGTGCTTATAAGATAGCTCTCTCATATCTCTGTATAGATATGTTTGCAGGATTATCTAAAATATAAACAGATGGGCAAGGAGGAGAGGTGACTGTAAATATACCTGTAGATAGTTCATAGTAGCATCTAAAGGCATCATGAGGAAGTTGAGTTTTGCTACTATTGACTATTATGAGATGCCATTAGTGGTAGGGTTTAGATATAAGACATTGAGTTAGTCTGAACATATAGATTAAGGTACTCATTCTGTTTAATGAGTCAATATACATAAAACCCATAATAATAAAGATCCCCAGGGGAAAAAAGCACAGAACAACCAAACTGTCTATTGTTGCTCTTACAAGGGTATTTATCACAGCTGTCCAAGCACTTGCTTTTTTATGGAGAAATCCTGATGGTTTTAAAAATTACAAATATTCTTCTTCCTTTGAGTTTATCCGTTTAGTTCTCATCTGTTCTCCATTTCACCAGTCCCATTTCTGTTACACTTTGAGTTTCTTGCCTTGCAGAGAGCCAGCTCTGGCTGTGTTTCCCTGCCTCAGGTACTAATGTTGGTTAGTCCCAGTATTCAAAGAAACAAATACTTTGGGTTTTCTAAGGTGTTTCTCCTTGTAAAATTACCTTTTTACATCCAGAAAATAGATCACTTTTCTACTTTGCAAGAGTAGTTTTACTGACTTACTTTCAGGCTTAAGCTTGTAAGTTCTCATTTGCCACAGAGCCGCTGGGAAGAGGAGGAGGTGGGGCAGGTCAGAGCCCCAGGTGCTCAGCACTGTGGGGGACGGGAGTCCTCCCTTAGCTCTTAAAGCCATAGGGTGTCAGCCTGCTGGGGAGAGGCCAGCTGTTAACCTCTCCGGAGCTACTTTGCCTCTACAATAATGATAAAAGACAGTGATTCCCTTCATTTGCACTATACTTTTTTGGTAACAACAGGCTCTGTTCTGTAAGGTCCAGCTTACTTTTGCTTGCTATGAGAAGCTGTGATGAGATGGCAGAAGTAAAAATGGGTTTGCACTACAGAAGATTTTGACCTTTCTATCTAAACATGTGCCCTCTTTGAAACTTGAGGGATATCTGTGGGACATACTGGTCATTGCTTCAGGTACAGAGTACAGCAATTTTTGTACAATTAGAAAATTTCCTAGGCCTTCTCCTGGGCTCTTCTTCACTTGGTAACTACCTTGCCCAAGTGTGGAGAGGGTAGGTAGTCAGGAGAAGTACTATACAGCTGATGTTCTAGTTTCTTGTGTTGTAGAGGGAAGTGTGCTTCTACTTACATTTGATTTATGGAAAGTTTTTTTAATGGCTGGTGTAGATTTCTTTTTAAGGGAAAGAAATTTATATGCCATTGATAATATTAAGAATCCTACATCTTGATTTGAAAATTTCCAGTTGTACCTTTGCTTATTCAAGGTTAAACACCTGAACTGCATCTATTTTCACAAAGGACTGAAAAGAAGTAAACCTCACTATGAAGTGTGACCAATAAGAAAGAGCGTGAGAAGAATAGTAGCAATACAAAATAAAATTAGTTCTTCACTAATGATTTGTATTGGGTACGTTGACAAGCGTGGGTCTAGGAATGTACAAAGACAGACCAAGAAGCTGTGCTATATAGCTAAGTGAGTGCATTTTGCAGACAAAGTGTGTTTAGAAAATGCAGCTGCTAGAAGCATAAGTATTCATATGGGCAGCAGAGGTGGCAGTCAGTGGTAGTACAGAGACTGAAGACAAGTCGTCTTCATTATTCAACTTAACATTCACATTACCTAGCAGGTGAAAATTCTGTTATTCAGCTACTAGTTTGCGTTTGTCGCCTCTGTCTTTTAACAGACAAAGGAGCTCTACGAGAGAATCTGTGAGGTATAGACATAGCATAATGCTGGTAATGAAACTAAATTGTCAAAAAGTTTAATTTACCTTTAATTTTCCTTTTAAAAGAGGGAAGGTAAGAATTAGTCTAAAACGGTCTAGTGTGTATTCTTTCAAAAATGTTTCACTTTCAACCGAGTATTAATTGAGAATTTTTGAAGTATCATAGCAGATTCTTTTCTTTTCAGTCTGTATTTTTTCATTTGTACAAAAGTAATTTTAAGGACTCTATATCTCTCTCTCATAAGTTATGTGATTTTGATCACATTGTCAGCAGTTTGGTTGGAGTATTTGACCGTGTAACATGCGTATTGCAGAATACACTATTAAATTTAATCTTCAAAGCTCTTAAGGTCAGAACTGAGTTCATGATAAGGAGTGCATTTATATTTTGAACTGTTAGCTGAAAGTTAAACCTCTGGATCATGTAAGCTGAAGTAATCTTTCATTTTAAATGTTTTTAAATATTAGTTCAGATTACTTAACATTTTTCTCATTTCCTTTAGTTGATGTAAACATAGGTTGAGAAGAGATGAGAGAAACGTATTCCTCTAAATATTAATTCTAACAAACCACATTTTAACCACATTTTAAATATGTATAGACTCATTTTTTTATTTGTTTCTTTTGTACAAATGTAAGGCAAAATGACAAAACTTGTGAACTAACACCAAAGGGAGCAGCAATGCCTTAAACTAGCACAGACATTAACAGGAGGTTCTTATTTATAGCATTGGCAGTGTAGTCAGGATGCACCTTCCACTGCACTCCAGAATGAAGAAATAACATGTTTAGCTAGGTTTGGCACTATATTATTGAAATCTTATGGCTAGTATTTTCAAAGTAAGTATTTAGTTTAGTTAGAGCCTCCTTGCAAAGGGTCAGAGCTTTTCTAAAGAGTTTAACTTCATGATGAGTTAAATTATTCAACAGGCAGATTTTTCTAAAGTGTCATGGAATCAGTGCCTGTAAGAATACAGATGCTAAGATGAAATTCGTGATACAAACTGACGAAGATCCAAATTTTTATACCTACCATTCCTATCTAATCCCATTATGCACTGCAAATACGAGATAAGGAGTGGCCAACCTTTCACAATTTAGCAGCCATAAAAGCATACCGTAGGGTCTATCATAAACTGCTGGCATTAGCGCGCTCCTGCTATCTGTGTTGTCCCTTTTTCTGCTTTGTCACCTCTACCCTTCTACACTATGATCTGAACTGCTTCACCTCCTGCCACAGTCTAACTCCACCTGTGTCACCTCATATTCTTTATTTCCTATCCCTGTTGAGTTGGGAGCTGGAGCTAGTGGTTTGCATGGAGGGTGCTGTGCTGCTGCTCGGGATTGTCTCTGGTGTTCAGTGGCAGAAGGGTGCACTGCGTCCCACAGAAGGAGTTGCAAAGGGGAAAGGTTCTTGCCTTGCTGCAAGGCAGCAAATCCCACCCCCAGCTCAATTTGTAGATAATTACTATTCTTGGCATTTATTATTATTTGGAGAGATATGTTTTCACCACAGTACAAGCACACATGGCTTATAAGTAGCTGGTTGGTCACACCAGTTTAGTCTGAAGTATTATGGTAATACTACTTGCAAAAGTGGCATGCTAGCTAGGTTGTTTCAATAATGAGAATTTAAAAAATGGAGTAAGCACAACCTTAGATGTATTAACTTTGGCTGCTTGACATGCAGCTTGACCATTAGTGAAATATATTTTTTTGTACTTACTATAAAGGTATTTTTGTGCCAGCCTTTTTGCCAAATAAATGTACCTTTAAAGTCATAAACTCAGGTCAGGGAAAGTTCCTCTTCAAGACTGTGAAAACAGGTTTTATCTAACAAATTGCTGTTGGTGAAAAATGACTTCAGCTTTTTACCTAAAGTGGGTGTTCAGGGTAGGATTTATTTCTTTGTTTCGTGTTATTTCCATTTCCTCTTACTAGCACTACTTAATGGTCTAAATAAGAAATGGGTTTTTTTCTCTCTGCATTATGTGAAGGAATTATTACAAAATCAATATTCCCTTTTTTCCTGTAATGTTTTCTTGTTTTTAGAATTGTACAAGGTAAGTCTACTGAATAGAAGTATGGATGTTTTTGCATAAATTACATTTTTCACATCCAGAATGTTGGACCATTTATTCCAAAGGTGATCTTAGTGTATATTTCAGTTGCATATTCTCCAAACAGCAATTGACAGTTGGACTTAATTGAATAATTTTTAAAAATATTTCTAATTTTATTGAAATCTTGTCATTTTTCCAATGACGTGTACTAGAAAATTGCTCTGAGGAAAGTTTACAAGTTCTGTAATCGTTAGTCCCAACTTAAGATAAGGAAAAAAAACATGTAGGTCAAGATACAGTGTTTTTAATAGCTGGTAATGTATATTAGGAATTGCAGTCTGTCTTCATATTTCATGAGTGGGGGTACAAAGAAGGTAGAATATGTGCAATAACAGGTTAACAAGAATATTGGAGTTAAGATTCTACACTGATGTTAATCTTAAAGCCTACGAGTTCTGGCTTAATTTTCTTCAGTATGTGAGTTAATGAGTATTTTATCATTACTTTAGAATTCCATGTGCAATATTTACAATTTCTGCATCAAAGTGTTTGAACATCTAACTTAGCCTCAGCTGAGGCTTTTGTGCATTGTTTTGTTTAAATTGTCTGAATAAATACTGTCGCTTTGGCTGAAAGCATGTAAAAATATGTGCTTCATGCCAAACCAGCAGTTTATTGTCAGTCTTGTGTAAAATTATCATCTTGTCCATTAAGAAAATCCTATTTCTTATTAGAAATAGTTTATTAAGTATTCTTCAAAACAGTCTGTTGCTATGATGTGCAACCTATAAAGTGGTATTCTGGTCTTAAAATTTACCTGTAATCTGATGTTGGAGAAATGCAAACATGTGCTCTGTTGCCAGCTACTAATTCACTGATGGAAGACACTTGCTGTACTTGAATATAACTCATTGAACATAATATTTTTAAAACATGTGCCTCACTTGACTGTGGCTTTCCAATTTTTAGATATCATTATATGATTTCCTGAATGCTAAATAGTTCTTTTCCTTTCAGCAATAGAAAACATCTTCCCATTGTGATAAATCTCTGAAAAGTATTTTGAAAAATATTCTTAATTTATTGATATAGCCTGTAATACTACAAATTTATAGCATAGCATTTTTCTGGATTCATAAAACCTTTCTATTAGTTTAAATACTAATATTCTTTTGCCGGTAAGATGCTTGGTTTTTTGTTCAACAGAATCACTGATTTTATTGCATGCCAGATTATTAACCTGATTTATTTTGGGTAACACCTTTAAAACAAAACATATCTAAAAAATTCAAAGAGGGAAAGAGACTTGATATGGTTATATCAAACAGACTTGATATGGTAATTGAAATACAGTCATATCACTGCAGTGATAGCAAGGCATTATGAATGTTGTAGTACAACTTTGAATTAATTCCGGAATGAAATGTGAAAGTCTGAATTCCTTGTTTTAACATGGCACATGGATGCCCCAGCTCCAGCAAGGCAGAGTTCTTAGGAGCAAAGCTTGGGAGGATCAGGGATTACGACTACCCTCCAATAGCCATGAGTTTGAGAAATTGAAAACTAACACCAAAAGGGAAGATTAGGAATGCAGTAGGTAGATAATAAAAGAATAAATATGTAATCAAGAAATACTTTACAAATGGATGATTTTGTCCAATAATCTGAGATTATTGTTCTAAACATGGTTCCACATATATCTATTTTCTCCTGAAATTGAGAGTATTTTTGCGTCTCTGAAGTCTGTATCAAAAATATATAAAATAGGTTTCCTAGAACATCAGAATAAGAGCTTATGCTAGTGCTGAAATGAGAGAGAAAAGAATGAAGTATCTCAGAAGAGGTATACTGAGGATAAAGATTTTCTTTTTTAAAGTAGCGATAGTAAAACACAAAAAGAAAGGGGGGTGTCATCAGGGATAGTGATATCAAGGCTGTTCTAAAAATAAGAATGCAAGAAATAGAGATTGACATTTTGTTTTCTGACAAAACCCATAATAGAACTTTTTTTCCCGAGATACACATCCCAGGTGTGTGCTAGCTCTTAAGAGCTGAACACGATATTGGATATGTTAATCTCTTAGCCGTTTCATGGGTTTCCTCCAGAGCATTTTATTTTGTAACTTGTACAGTTATTTTAAAATAACATTTTGAAATGCAGTGGTACCTGGCAGTACGGATTGTGGTATACCCTTAACATTTGAAAACTCTGATTTTTTGACTCGGCAAAAAGATGTGTTTGATGCTATAATAGTCTTTGAGAGGACCTGTCTCTTAACACAGGATGAGAAATTGAAACTATTTTCTCTGAAACATCTCTGCATTAGGCAGGTGTGACATGACTGGTGTCTTTGCCTTAATCCATGATGCTTCTTCTGTTCTCAGTCCAAGATTATCATAGACATAAAAAAGACAGTAATATATAAATTTTAGATAGTAAAAAAATATATTTATAAAATATTTTATATATGTACACAACATGTATACAACACGTGTATGGGGGTGTGTATATATATTTCCTATTAATGCAGAGTTGATTTTTAAAGTAACAGATGCTTTTTAACAGACCCATCACTGCTATTTTATATATCCTCCCCTTTGCCTCCCTCAGCTTGCCAGATTTTTACTTTTTTATTTTTAAATAGAAAAAAAATCTGTATGCAAAAAAGATAGTCAAGACGATCTATGGCCTTTATACAGATGTATGTAGGATGCAAAAAAGAGAGGAAGATGATGAATAATTGGAGAGAGACAAGAATCAAAGTATGATCTTATGTCAGATTTTATGAAGAGCAAAAAGCAGCTTTCACTGAGTAGCAGCCCATACATACTGAAACAATCTGTGTCAATCCACCGTTGTGGAAGTAATGCCATAGTTCACCTCTTTTGGGATGAGGAGGAACGAAGATAAAGGAAGCAAATGCATCATGCTGCTCATGAGTTTCAGAGCTAGGCATTATGTAACTGATGAGATGTAAGCCTGTATTTGCTCAAACTACATCCTCCTTGGCCTATTCATATGATGTGGCTTTTATTTTTGGTATGATATTGTGGATCAAATTACTGTAATGTGATCATTTAAAAGCAGATTATTTTTATAGAAATTGGAAAAACATTCACCAGAGAAGTATAATTAACTGCTTAACAGTACCAAGCATCATTCTTTTTAAAAAAAGCTGATTTCCATTTCTTTGTACCTTCCCAACGAATATGTGTGTGCGTGTGTAACTAGATATGCATCCATAACTGTGGCTATAAGGTCTTCATGGCAATTAACTATGAAACAATACAATGCATGATGGAGACACTGGAACAGGTTGTCCAGAGAAGTTGTGGATGCCCCCTCCCTGGAAGTGTTCAAGGCTGGGTTGGATGGGGCTTTGAGAGACCTGGTCTAGTGGAAGATGTCCCTGCCCATGGCAGGGGGGTTGGAACTAGATGATCTTTAAGGTCCCTTCCAACCCAAACCATTCTGTGATTCTGTGATTCTATAATGAAAACAGGCTTTTATTATTGTCCCATAAGAATGGGGAAGTAATGCAGATGCTTTCTTAAAATTTTGGGTTACCGGGATTATTGGAGAAATTCATAGATAACCACTTGCACCCACATTTTCAGATTGTACAAAGTTTCCCTGATTTAAAAAAAAAAATGCAACAACTTGCAATGTAACCTCTTTCTTAGCCCAAAATAGTGTTCTCTGTCTACCTCTGTCATAAACCTGTGTTTTGGTAGGCTCACAGCAGGTTTATTTGCTTTGGTTTGATGCTGGGCAAGTTTGATTCTTTTAGAATCAGGCTGAATGAAGGTTTCCTTTTGCAGTATGTGCCGTCTTAGCTCATCTGCACAAATTTTTCAGATGACTTTTCACAAAGGTGAAAAATTACCTTTTTCTTTTTGGCCAATAGGCTTCTCCTTGCTATTCAGCTAGAACCTAATGCCTTTCCCTGTCTTCTAGTCTTAAAATTGACTACTTAAAATATGATCTGATTATTTGTTCTTTAAGTTGCCTTTGTCCTAGTGTCATGTACAGTTTAGTTGAAGACATTTTGTAGTCTTGTGCTTTTATTCTTTTTAAGATTATCAAGGCTTTTGTCTTTTTTCTTTAAACATCAGTTTCTAAACACTATTAGGATAGTATATTCTATAATACATTATAGCTTTATTTATTTTTGGTGTTGGTTTATCTGTTTACATACTCATATAAGAGCCTTTTAACATCTTAGGAGTTTGATGGTTGTGTTACATGGACAAGCCACATTTAAGACACCGGAGATGTTGAGGGTGGCAAGGATGCTATGAAAAACTGGTAAATATGCTCTTTGTTGTGTCAGTCTGGGTTGTGTTTTTATGCACATTTTTATTTTCAAAGGCTTGATAATAATGAAAACATATGCGAAAAACACTGATAAATGTAGATACAGCAAGGAAAAAATCCTTGTGAATATTAAATAGTATTTTCAAATGGCCTTTCATTAGTGAAGTTGTAATTGAAACAAACAGATCTTTTCATTTATATTTAACTCCATTTATTCTAAGTACTAGTAATGTACAACTTCTTTTATTGAAAAGAGTTCTGTAGAATCTGAGTTATCTCTTCTTGGGCAGTGTAAGTTTTAAGACAAGAACAATTAATTGACAATATGGGTCAAAGTCTAATAGAATATCTGTACTGGTGAATATAGAGAACTTCATTTCTTTTAGCCTGTTCTTTAAACTAGCATGGCTGCATATGATATGCTAAGCAAAAATTGCTAAAAAATATTTGGTAGATACTGTCATGTGAGAGTTGCATATTCTTACAGTTATTTGGGATTTTGGTCGCTTCTTTTCATGCAAATAGTAAATATGAATAGGGAAATGCATTCTTTAATATTAACATGAGGTAAAATTGACTGCATCTGATTTGAATAAAATGTTAAGCCTGTTTCATTTTCGACACAGCTGCCAAGTGTGTGTATATTGTGTAGTGCTGCCTCTGAAATGGTTGAAAATCTGATGGGAACACTTACAAAGGCAAACCAGTGAAGGGCACCAGCTGCTGAACAGCACCTGCTGAGCCACTGTGGGAATAGATGCATCTGCCTGTAGCTGGAAGTAATCTAACAAAGTACTAGCTTTTACCTGTCAGGATTTTAATTTGTGTAAAGATTCAACCAATGAAACTAATTCTGAATACTTAAACAAAAGAAAAAAAAAATCTGAGGTGGTTTTTTGTGCAAAAGAGCACCACTTCTGAGCAAATAGGAGCCTGTGAAAGCTTCTCATTCTCATAACTATTTTATGTTTTTGTTTTAATAAAAACGAACATAGATATGGCAGTCAAAAGTCTCAGCTACGCTGTGCATAGTGTCTTACTAAAGGATGCAGTCAGTATGGAAGAGCTTCTGCTACCAAAGAGCAGGTTTCCAGTTTTTGTTTGGCTTAGTTTGAGAGATGGATCTCAGGACGTTTTGTGAGAGTCTATGTTTCTTTTTTCATTGCAGCGTATTTGATTCATTGTGGATGGTAATGTGCACACAAAAATATGTTTTACAATCAGAAGTCATTAGCCAAATTTCCCAAATATTTTTTTAGAACTGTTGTACTTTTGTCTTTTGATACTTGAACTTTTATTGTTCCCACACATTGGTGACCTTATCACACAAGTTCATCATCCCTCACCTACCTTTTATTTTCCTATGGTAGATCAGGTAGAAAAACTGTGGATGCTGCTGATTTAGTTGGGATTTGGGAGAACAAAATAACTGTGTGCTTGTAGAAAAAAAGACTGATTGTGCTTGTAGTCTTCCCTTGTAAAATTTAGGAAAAAGTCATTTAACATCTGTATTGTAAAACAGTACTGCCTTCTTGGTTAGCAGTAGTGTGAAATTAACTGAAATAGAGAAGAAAATTGAGTTGTAGAAAGATTATGACAGCAATAGTTATTCCTCTGGGAATATTATTCTGTTTGCCATTCTTTCATTCTTACTTGATGTGTTAAAATTATTACTAGTTTCAACTGTAAATAACCTTCAGAGCGCTCTGTTAGTTTTTCTGGTTTTTGTTACGTATTATTACGAAGAAATAGCTTTTCATATGTTAAAGGAAAGCTAAAGTAAATAGTTTGAAAATATTATCCTGAAGTGGTTTCTATGTTAACAGTTTAAATATTCATTTCTGCATGAACAGTTAGAACTGATACCTTTGTGTGCATAAAATAGCTTTGAATTAATTAGGGTTTATTTAAAAATAAAAATACTGAAAGATATCTATACTTTAAAAGTATATAATAATATGAAGTGCTGTTACCCTGCTCTTAAAGACAGGTTTAAATTTGCTTTCAAAGAAAGACAATATTTAGGTTCCAAATTGTGATGTTCAACTGACTGTAAATTGAGTGACTTTTATTTATGTATTAAATTTTGTAGAGTAAAACCAATGACCAATAAAAATCCAAGAAGCATTTCAGATAGACATGTTCTGTCACAGTGCAGCTGCATGTAGCTCAAAGAAATCCAGCTTTCTGGTTCACAGAATTTTTTTCCTCTTGTACTTAATCACTGTAATGTTTGAAATCCAATTATCTCTACGTGGTGGCTTTGCAGCTGTTATGTTTGTTGACTTCATTAAATGATCATAATAAGTGAAATATTTAAATCGAGAAAGCAACTTGTTTAAATGTTCATTTTTCATTCTTTGGGGAGGTACAGTGATGTCATTGACTGAATATAGAGACTTTTTGATATAAAGCAGATGCAGAGATCTGTAAAGTTTTTAATGAAAACAACTCAAAGTAGTTTTAATCATTTTGATAATTAAGACTGGAGAGTGAATAATGTGCTTCTGCTGTGTCCTGTTTAGGGGATAGCCATTTCTCAATGGAATTTCATAGTACGAGTATGGAAGAAGAATGCGGTAGTCTGCTTTAATTCAGTAGCATACCTGAAGGCAAGCTTTCATTCTTAGGAATAATAGGTCTTCAATTTAAAGAGAAATACAGGATAGTATTTTAAATTCTAATTAAAATTATGCTCAAGACCAAAATTGTTTTTCATTTTTAAGAAATGTAATCTCAAAGTGAGAATTTTCAAAGATGAGGAAAGTATATGCTAATTCTGATATGCTCTAACATTTAAAAGATTAACTCTCACTGAAAATATTTTAGACAAATTATAGTTTGTCTGATTTTAATGTTTGTCTTTAATGAGCACAAGTTTCAGTACTCTCCTTGAGATACGAATCTCTTATCCAGGATAAGAATGTCCTGGGTCTTTCAGTAATAGAGATGGGACTGAGATTGTCTATCAAGGGATTCAGTTAGAAATCACCAAATAGTTTTAAATGTTTTTAAAAGATTTTGGGATAGAGGAGCTACATGACTAAAAGATTGACTTTATATCTGATAGGCTATTCATCTCAGACTTGCAGTTTCCGTTAACCTCAAGATCACACAGTAACTGTTAATATAGTGGAAGTTTTAAAATTTTTGAAGAGTACTAGTTGTTTGAGTCTGCAGAACAACAGGGAGCAACAAGTAACGTGAAGTCTCTTAAAGCAGGAAGCAGATTTTGTGTGTGTGTGTTTTTTATCTTATTCTAACAAAATACTTTTTTCTGAATTTTAATTGGAAAATTGGAATTATCCTACCACTTAATCTTTCAGTTAGACTATTGGAACTGAACACATCAAATAAGAGGAGTTATTTTTTCTTTTCATATGAATAAATAGGTGTGCTTTGTATAATAATAATAATAATAACACTGATAATAGTAGAAACCATTTCTTTCTTCTGTAGCATGTTGGAAATTAATCTGGAGAAGGGAAATAGGAACTATTCATTTGCAGGAAACTAAATATAGAGGAAGAAGATTTTATTTAGCCATTCATAGGAATTACTTATCATTGAACATAATAAAATGAAGGAAACTTCTGTGCAAATATTCCTCCTTCTCTGCTTTTGTTCTGTGAATCTGAAAAGGATGGGGATTTTTTCTGAGTCATCTGAGACTATGTAGGAGTTAATTTCCTGTGTTCCTGATTCTTCTTCCCCTTGCTTTTGACACCTGTGGACCTTTGTCTTTCTGGACCTCTAAGCATGAGACTGTCTCCCTGCCATGCATACTCTTTAGATGGAGACTTTTTGGACTGTTGTCAAATGTATCTTTAAGCTCAATAAGAATGCCTCTCTCAAGTTTTGCATCAGTAATTTGCCTACATCAGAAAAAAGATTATTTTGCATATCAATAGCTACTATAACAGCAAAACAAAAAGTCTGGTCCAGTTGTAACCCGCAGCATGTATCCTTTACAAAGTACTTGTGAAAGCTCTGTTAAACCTGTAGTGCTGTTTGCAAAGCAAGAGCTATCTTCTTCATCAGCTTTGCCGTTTTTGTGATACTGTAGTTTTCAGTGTCTTCATTGTGCATTAATCTAAATCCTGAGAACTGCTGAATGGAAATGCCCAGATGCAGCCCTTTAGAAAGTTTTGTGTCTTTATCCTGACCCATACCTCAATCATTCACGTAAGTCTGTGTGGTATAGGAGGGTCTGGACTTTGATCCCTTTTGTCTGGTATCTGTCTCTTCCTCCATGGTCACCATTTTTCAGGTTAGGCCAAAAACTATCTGCTGTTTTCTGTCAGTACTCTCCATTCCTACTAGGTTTTCCAGTTATCTGTCTAGGCAAGTTGCAGTACCCACACCTTTTTTGAGATGGATGTATGCCCTCATCAACACAACTTACTGCTTAGAAATCTTTTTTCTTTTTTTTTCTTTTTTTTTTTTTAATGTTAGTAGTGACGTATTCTTTCAAAACTGCAGCAAGAATATGGAAGAAAAGGAATAAATTAGATCTCTCTTGATATGATGCAGTTGTTTCAAAATTCTGCCAACTCGTTCAGAAATGGCGATTCCTGCAAGAATTCAGCTTTCAAAAAGTAGTTTGTGTGTACTTTCATATCATATCATATCATAATCTCTTTATTTGGGAAAAAAATAGCTAAAACCATTTTATATTGGTTGCATAAAAGGGCTTCAGTTTTTATGCTGCAAGTAGAGTTACTTTTTCACACCAATGGCCAGAACTTAATGTAATTCCTTTCACGATGTTCTCATTATCTTTCCTTCTTATTTGTTGGGTTTCTCCCTTTGTCTTGCAGTGTCTATATTCTTGAACAACTAGAAAAATAGGTTTCTGTATTAACTCTTTGATTACAGTTACTTTTGAGACAGTGTGCCTCTAAGTGATTTTTTTTTTTCCCCCTCTCTTTCCTTTTAAGGAGACACGCTGTCTCTCTTATTCGGGGGAATAAATTAAGGGAGCAATATGCCATCAGCAGAGCTAGGAGTCTGTTTTAGTTGTATACAAGTCTAAGAAATTATGAGAGTGTTCTCTGAATTGAAAAAAAACAAAACCTGTAGAATAGGCTGTGGCATATAAACATCAGTTTCCTCATTGCTCCATCTAGAAAAGTCAGGGAGATGGTGGTAGTGGAGGTGTCAATACATAGCAGTTTAGGAGGAACCTTGCTGTTAAGGGTAACAACATTTTAAATGTTTTAAACTTTGTAGAGATTTTTGTATTTCGCTCTTCCATGCTCTTAGCTTTGTATAGCATTAAGTTCTTTTTAAATTTTAAAGGAAAGAAACCTCTTTATTTGATACTGTTAATATGGATGAAATGTGAGCAAATTAAACTCAAATCCTTCTATCCTCATAAAATTTTAACTTCTGATGTTATTGGGAAATGCCACAATTGTTGCCAATTTTCCTTTTGCTATTTTCCTACTAGCTGCATTACTTCAAGGTAATTTTTGTGTGTAATTCACAAATGGCATCAGAAAGCTCTAAGAGGAGGCTGTGTTCTGATCTCCACTTCACTGCTATAATCTGGCATAATTCTTTTGACATCAGATACTTTTGAGTTTACAATAGTGTCACTGAAATCAGAATATCGCCTGTGTGTCTGTTCGGATGCCAAAATTTATGTACTTTTGCTGTGCTGTAGAAGTAGTTGCTTTTATGAAAAAATTTTTCTGAAACACTTTGTTATCCATTTCCTCAAATCACATCACCAGAGGGTATAATCGTTCTGTCTATAATCTTTTGTCATATTATAACTAGGCTGAAGAACACAACAATTCTCCCAGTGAGGGGAGGAGATTCCCCAAGCTGTTTCAGTGTTTTAACTCAGAGCAGCGAAGGCCTTGGAGCTACGGTGCTTTCCCATCATTTCCATCAAACTGATTTTGAGTCTGTACATGCAGAAGTCTTTGGTTTTAATCTATACATTGAACCAAAGACTATTTCTCAGTGTTGTATTTTTAATACAACAATAAGTGGTTGAATAATTCAGAAATCTATAGAAAAGGTATGACTGCTGCAGTCATTTGTATAGCATAGCTCATCAAGAGAATAGTTTAGATAATGCTGGTGGCAATGTATCTATAGACTTAAAAGGATTTTTGTTGAAATTGCTTCAGGCATGTTAGCTCTTAGCTGTCATACACGAAGTTAAATATTTTCCCTAAAAACTCCTGCTTTTGAATAGATTGCTCTTCTTCAAGAGAGCAGATGACCTTTTTTTTTTTTTTTTTTTTTTTAAAAAAAAAAGACGAAAGACATGGGGTTTTTTTTTTTTTTTTTTTTTTTTGGGTTGGTGTTGTTATGGGCTGTTTTTTTTTTTCAAGGAGTGCCTATGTTACCATAGTTAGTAGGAGACTAATATACTACTAGATTGCACTGCAGTTTGTTTTTTAATTGAACTGTTCCGGAGTTCCTCTGGATGGAGACTGGTTCTTCTCTAATGAAAGTTTGTTTGTTGAAGAGCACTCGCTGTTACGAGATGTCCAGAATTTTCACGTTTCTGACAACTGAATAACTGTCAGAAAAATAACAGTTTCAGTATCTTGGCAAACATGAAGTCTGAAAGTCTGGAGGGGAAATGTTTAATCAGGGTTTAAAAGCAGCATTCCAAATAAAGTAAAACCATAATAATTTTCATAGTTTGTGTGCTATGATAGCTTTAAGCAGAGGTAATCCTTTCATATGTAATGAACATATTGATATTTATTTTTGGTTTTCCCCTCAGGATACTTTTTTATTCTTGTGAACTCTCTGTCCGAATCTAGGAAAATTTTGGAGTGTTTGTTTTGAGTTTAACGACAATAATATAACTTGAAAGTATGAAAACTGCCCTGGTTTCTGATGGCTACTGCTACTTAAATACCTATTGCATTAACCAGTGAATGTGGTGATAATTTTAAAAATCAAGACTCTGTAGTTTTTTAAAAGATGATGTTTAATTCAAATTTAAAAAATATTCAGGAAAGTCTCATGGGCTGTGATTGTGTTCTATAGGATGTCAGAGTATAATTTTACCCTTATGGTCATTATCTGTCATTTCTAGGAATTTCTTCTGGCTTCTTAATCTAATTAAGCGACTGGAGCATCTTTCATGTGAGGAGAGGCTGAGAGGGCTGGAGAAGAGGAGGCTCGGGGGGAATCTTACAAGTGTATATAAATACCTGATGTGAGAATGATTAACAGAGGGAGGCAGGCTCTCCTTGGTGGTTCCCAGTGACAGCACCAGAGGCAATGGGCACAAATTAAAACACATGAAATTTCATCTGAACACAGGATAGTGATTGTTTACTATGAGGTGGTCAAACACTGGTGCACCTTGCCCAGAGAGGTGGTGGAGTCTCCATCCTTGGAGATATTTAAAACCCAACTGCCCGGTCCTGGGCCACCTGATGTAGGTGATCCTGCTTTGAGCAGGGGGGTTGGACTAGATGATCTCCAACCTGAATGATTCTGTGATTACCACTAATAGTGACATGGATAGCCATACCATGCAAGAACTGCTTTTAGTTCTAGTCTAGTCACTTGTAGCACATACAGCTTTGAAACCAGCTGCTGGTTCTCTGGTGCCTTTTGTTCTTGCATCTGTCTAATATGTTTTACTCCAAGCTTCCTTTGTAGCACATAACTCTTCAGGTACTACACTTTGGGTGAGAGGTAATTTGTACTTACTTGAAGAAATTGTAATGCTGATTATGGCCCAAAGCCAATCCTAAGCTCTATTTGGTATGCTTGTGTAATTTTCATATCTTTGTGTATGCTAGTTGTTCCTACAAAAATTGCCCCCCTAAGTCCAATGAAATCTCACTGATATGATTTGGTGCTAAATGGAGCAGATGCAAACATTATGCAGTTTTTCTTTTACGTGTTATGAGCCTTTGCTTAAAATGTATATATGCACTTTGAAAGACAACATTTCAGTCTTTGGGGCAGGTAGGAAAATATATTCTCAAACAGTACTCCTAAGCTAATATAAAAGTAATTTTACCTTTATGGTATTTATATAGTTATTTTTTTATTTATTATTGTTCCTAAATCTCATGAGCTACCACCTCCATGCAAATAGCAGAATATGAAAAGTATCATCAGGAGAGGCAGGCTGTGGAAGTCCCCAGGTATAACATCTATGTTTATTTCTGAGTGTACCTTCAGTAACAAAATAGGATTTACACTGGCACAAAAGTGCTTTAAGTGTATACATGCATAATTAAAAAGCAGGGGGGACTACTAAATGTTCGTAATTT
Source organism: Aptenodytes forsteri (assembly GCF_000699145.1). Classification (NCBI taxonomy): domain Eukaryota; kingdom Metazoa; phylum Chordata; class Aves; order Sphenisciformes; family Spheniscidae; genus Aptenodytes; species Aptenodytes forsteri. The sequence continues at coordinate 638,079 of NW_008794211.1, read as the reverse complement.
GGAGGGATAGTGGGAATGTATTTATTAAAATGTGTATATACATATATATACAAATATATATTTGTGTGTGTATGAGTGTGTATGCATAGATATGTGTTTTAACCAACAACATTCTGAAGTACAGCAAAGGGGAAAGATGACCTAGAGATTATTTATATGTCAGGACGAGGGGCATCTGAACTTCATTTCCTGAATTTCATGGATTTTCTGTAAAACAGCATGGGTTAGTCATGCTATTACCAGTTAGATCAATTATCTTTTTAACTGAAAGTGTAATAGAACAACCGACTGCAGAATGGGATTTGTTGCGCCTGAAATATATAAGGTACTTTGATTAAAATATATCTACGTTAAAATTAAGCCAATGACTGGGGAAAATGCTGAAAGTTTAAACTTGGTTTATGAGTGCAATGGATTATCTTTATGATAAATGGATAGTAATCTTATTATTTTGTTATAGTATGGCAGAAGAAGTCATCATTATGGAACATTTAATTTAGGTGGGTTTATGCTACGGAAATTAGTGTACAGATGACTAACATTTCTTTATTTCAGACCATGAGAAAATTTGTCCAGTATTACATGAAAACTGGAAAAGTGAATGTGGACAAGACAAAATCTCTTTTAGAATGAGGAATATAAAGAGGATGTCCTGTAGATAAATCGATAAAATATGATAATTCTGAGGGAGATAACACCCAAACATATTTTCTGGATAAATTGCTAAGAATTAAATATAGTTACCTTTTTTCTAGTGTTGTTCTGGATAGATTAGATAAGACATATTATGCTATGTCTGTACATGCCAGTACTGAATTTAGAAGCTGCTACTAAAATGCTGGCATTGTACCTTGAAGTTGACTTAAGAGCACATTGGGCCACCAAGTGAAAATTTGCGATACTGAGGTTAACTGCATCTGACAAGCTGTTTCTGTCAACTAGTGTTAATGCGTAAAGTGATACGGAGAGTGAAAGAAGATCTCAACTTTTAATGGAACTTGTAGTTAGGACCCTTTTGTTCTGGGTGAGGGAGAGTGCTATAGACCATAGATAGACCACAGCAGGTTTCACAGGTATGCCTTGGGAAAAAAGTGAGTATCTTCTGTATCATATTTGTTAAACTCTGTAGAACTACAAGGTCTGGCTAATGAATTGCTTGACTAAAACTGTCTAAAGTACTGATGGCCTGTGCTATTTAGAACAGACACTGTTACTGCTGTGTTGTTAAAGCAGTTATGTTTCTGAGGGGTAGCTGGCCTGCAGACTGAATCGTATGGACTCATTCATGAATATTACTTTAATAGTTTTTTCCTATTTTTAAATTGCTGTTAGAGCACCAACACACAAATATCTTTTTAATGAATATCTTTTTAATGAAATGACTAATTTAGAGTATCTTCATTAAGTGTAATCTCATTTACTCATAAATGCATTAGTTGTAATAGTAAATTCCTTGGGAAAGAATTGGAAAGCTTACTGAAGGGTTTATACATTCATATCAGAGCTGCCTTGAGTATCATTTGGTTTGTGGAAAGAGTTGCTTCTCAGTGGTCTTTCACATTGATTCACGCTTACGTAAAAATGGCACCACCTTAGGCATGAAATTGTGTTTGTTGAGAATAGTGCTCAGATTGTATTCTGCTTAAACTTCCTTTGGTTTGTGTAGAATTCTAGGGACAAATCAGCTGTGGAATAGAAAGCTGAAGAATTTTGCATCTCAGTCACCTTCAGTAAAAAACAGATTCTGCCTTCCAGAGGCTACCAGTCCTTTAAGCAAGAAGGGATTCACTGGTTTATCTGCAAAAGAATTGGTCTGTAGAAGTCTTGACTGACGTTAATATGCCAGAGAGAAAAAAAATTTCAGCTTTCAAACTAGGTAGTTTGTGCAAATGACAAATTAAAAAAGCACATCTTCTAGTACATTTGTCAAACTGTGGACTTCTGTGCACACTATGGCATTTTTGTCAGCTGTCCTATTTTTTTCTTACTGATTTTTAAGGGCAGAACTACTGTTTTTGGTTTATGCACTTGTACTTACTGTTTGGAATAAAATTAAGTTTTGGGGAAGGGTAACCTGTAATATTTTTTAAACCAAATGGGGAGCTGGCTTGAAGAAGTCTTAAGATACTGTTTTTCTCTGGAATTCCTTTCTCTTGTAGCTTTTTTAATCCTTAATAAGTTTCTGCAGAAATACCTTTCAAAGAATATTATGCATTGACTGTGTATTGTGATTGTGAATGTTGTGTATTGATTCATCAGTGCCCGCATTTTTCTTTTGAGTTGCTTGAAAATTAATTAGTGGTTTGAATGAAGGTCTAGATTCTGGTCAGAATACCATTATTAAAAAAAATACTTCTAGTTCTTAACCAGGCTTTTATGGGTTTTATTTTTAGTTAATCTTTATTCCACTCTTAATGCTCCTGTTTCAGTAGGCTTAGCATCTTTCAAGAAAACAAGCTGAGGTTCATTTTTCTAAGTTGTTACACAGCTTCCTCTGGTGCTTCTGGAACATCTGTTTGTTTATTGCTGCTTACCAAGTCAGTCTTAATCCATGGTGTTGCTACTTTCCAGTAGGAAAAGAGACAGGAAATTATTTTTATTTATCTAAATATTTATTTGTTTTTGCTAACAATTGCATGTTCCAGGGCTATAGTATCTGTAACTTCTTCCAAATGTAGAGGAAAAAGATGTCTTACACTGCCCACTTAAAGATTAAGTGAAGCTGGAACGATATATTACTACAGGCAGTAGTTTAAGAAAATGCTTAAAGTCATACTTTACTTAAGGGCATTAACGATCACACAACTGTAAGGAGACCTGTATGCGTAAAGCCACGTGTGTTCAACTATGCTACTGTGAAAAATTCCTGTTGTTCTTTTCTGAAGATACTTACACCAGACTTCATTTAGACAACTATGAGTTTGCTTTTGTTTAAGAACTGCTTCTTTAATATACATCTTGTGCAACGTAGTGTTTTGTTAGCTCAATCCTGTAATCACGAGTTGTGTTTGTGAGTGTCTCTCCATAGATCCATAGAACTCTCCATAGATCCTTTATTATAAACACTGTAAACAATGCTTATCAATGTGAACTTTATGGTGTTTATACTAGCTTCTAAAACCATTTAGATGGAATGGGAGGGAAAAGGGAAAAGGAAAAACATAACCATTTTCAAAGACCTGTCAAGAAATCTCAAAATGAAGTAACAGGCAAATTAGAAACCTAAAACGACTAAGGAGACCATGAAAATAGCTGATTGAACCCTGATAGCACTAACATAATCAGCAGGTCTCCAGGAAACCCATTAACACTTTATAATAGTCTCCTTCATGAAGATGAAATGAATTTTGAAGATGATACACCAAGTAAACATTATGTATACAAAATTTGGTGCAAAACAAGCTTTCTCCCTGCAATCTTGCAAGCAGAATAAACTGTGAAAGAACATTAATAGTGAAAAGTGTAATCCTGAAATTCAGCCACTTAAAAAAAAATTGAAGAAGCTTGATGAAAAGTACTGGAAGTACTTGCATTAGATACTTCCTTCCCACCCACCCCCCGCCCCCCCAGACACTTAACAGTTTAGAATAGATACGTGAATATACTTGAGATATGTCAATCCTATAAATACAAATGCAATCCATGATTTGAATGGGACTTGGTTTTTTTCAATGTTGCACAAGAAGTTTTCAACCTGAAAGCTTTGCTAAGACAAAGGTACTGCTAAATTGAAAAGCATATTTTTCAAAAAGAAATAGTGTTGATTGCATAGCATTTTCACTGACTTTTATGTCAATGACTGTTGTTTTTTAATATTTAAAGTCCTCTAGAATAAAACTACAGTTGGCCAGTCATTAAGTATGTCATTCCTCTACATTTAAGAGTAGAGCATTGTCCTGTATTGTGAAAATGGTGTATTAATCTAAATTTGTAATTTGCATCTCGGCGTCTCACAAGGCTACTACCAAGAAGCTGCAGCAAAATGATTGACCTAGTACTGTTTGTTGCAAAGTTAAATAAAATAATTGATTTGAATAGCTGATGAAGCCCCCATTCCTAAGCTTTCATTACTTGAGGTAGTAATAAATTGGGTCCTGCTCAAATAATTTGTTTAGCTTTGGAAAGAATTGGAAAGAATATTATTAGTATTGGAGAGGCTATTACCATAGCAAATGACTGTAAATTAACTAAAGCGCCCAGAATAATGGAGAGGGAGATCTTCGGAAGGTGCTTTCAGGACTGTTCTTTGCAGTGAATTTGTACTTTTGTGGTTTCTTACAATTAAAATAAAAATTATAATCGTCAAAAATATCAGTAAGATACTTTTCATGATTACTAGTAGAAGCAGTGCAGGTAATTAAATCTGTAGAAAGGAAATAATTCTGTTTTCTGCAGTCTCTTTGAAGTGTCTGTGAAAAGTAACAGAAAAAGCAAGTTTACTACAAAATTAATTTTATATCTTAAGGGTCTGTTCTTCAGTTGCGAAAGTTTTAGAATCTTCAAATGTAGAAATTGTTACTGTCTTCAGCAGTTCTTTCTTGGTGAAAATCTAATTTTTCAGAGAGACCAAGAGGAACAAAGTATTTTTATAACTGATGATTTGTACTTTCTAAGATTTAAACATGCATTGAACTATAATAACTATAATTGCCTGTATTAACTATATAATTAAATTTTTTAACACATTCTCAAAGTTTATTTGGGACTACACATACAAGTTTTATGTTCCTTTTGGAGGCTGCAGTTTGTTGGAAGTATTGTTGGAGAAAGGTGTGAACATTAACAAAAGCAAGATGGAGATTTCCTCAGAAGCAAAGAGAAGGTTGTTACTGAATTTGTGTGCGTGTGTGTTTGCATAATTAAACTTCAAAATTCAAAATTAATCATAAATAATGTTTTTAATCTCTTCAGTAGGTTCCTGTGTATTGCTGCCTCTTCGTCCATTAGAGTAGCCGTAGTTTGTCATCTTAGATTTAGAGATGTATATTCTTCTAATCTGACTATTTCTGTTTTACTGATGTTTAATTATTAAAAGATCATTATTTTACTGTATATTAGTTTTGGTCACACTCTTGATTAAAAACAAATTAAATGCTGAAATAGCATGTGGCTAAAGATTTTGATTAATTTTAACAGATGTTATCCTGCTATATTTTGTTTTTCTTATGGATTCAGTATTTGAGGGTTGTGTGGGAGTGATAGCCTCAGAATAAAAACCTTGGAATAATAAATATTTTTCAACAGGTATCCTAAGTTTTGTTACCATGTGTTCTTTTTCTTATGATTAATATATGTATAGACACACACACATATATATATGAAAAATCCAAAATATGCGTGTTGTTTGTTTTAACAGATTGGACAGCTTGCTTTTAAAGGCATGAAAAGGCTAAACCGCATCCAGTCTATAGTTTTCGAGACTGCCTACAACACAAATGAGAACATGCTAATCTGTGCCCCAACTGGAGCTGGGAAGACCAACATTGCCATGCTGACAGTCCTTCATGAAATTCGCCAGCATGTCCAGCATGGTGTTATCAAAAAGGATGAGTTTAAGGTAGGAGTTTAATGAACCAAGTAACAGCTTTTCAACTTGTAAGGTAAAACCCATTATATGTTATACATGGAATATGAAATCAGGACGTTTTCAAGGGTATTACACTTTTCCAAGTCAAAGATAAGGATTGTTTTGATTTACTTCATTATTGTTAAAGCTATTATTATTTGTGTTCTAAAAGTCTTACTATGTGAGTAAAAAGCTATGAAAATGCATTTAGCTTTGATGCAGAACCAATTTTCAAAGTGATGAGGCTGTATAAACAAAATCCATTCTCCTTTAAACAGCTGCACACTTATCCAACAAAGATAACTACTTTTCATATATCACTATTAAGATTTTTCACTGTAAGCGCCTGGCATCGTATTTCACAATAAATTGTGATTTGTAATGGTTGCCATGAAACAAACGACATTGTGGGGTTTGCTCATTTATCAAGCAAGTGTCCTTTTGGTGCAGATTGTGTATGTTGCTCCTATGAAGGCTTTGGCAGCTGAAATGACAAATTACTTCAGCAAGCGTCTGGAACCACTAGGCATTACTGTGAAAGAGTTGACTGGTGATATGCAACTGTCAAAAGGTGAAATTCTGCGAACACAGGTATGTTTAATATTTTAAAATATTGGTCTGTATGTGTATTCATACCTCTTCATAGGTAAACTGGTCTTTTCTTCAAACTCCTTGTAAAAGTATTGGTGAAGCAGCTGAAATGTTATTATTGAGTCTGTAATTACACTGGTTATGTTCCAAAATGTGACTTTCAAGTCAAAGTGATTAAAACACTAATATATCTGAAATATCTTGGCAATGGGTTCATTAAACTTTTTGGTTTCTCCCATTTAGACTTACTACTACAGTGCCCCATTTCCGTATAACCTTTGTATAAAATCTTACCTGATTTCCAGCTTGTGAACCTTAGTGAGTTGTGCCCCTACCCTTTCAGGATAATAAACCAAGTATTGTATGTGTGTGTTTGCAAGAACCTAACATTCATCATTTCAGATTTGGCATTCTTTGATAATAACCACCTTTGAAAAGTTTGTCTGGTCTGCAAATGGTAAATTCTAAATAAATTTGAAATGCTGTAACAACATTGTTACAAATGGGGTGTCACCCTCTATGTCAATGACCAGCTGGAGTGCATGGAGCTCTGCCTGGGGATGGATGAGGAGCCAAGTGAGAGCTTATGGGTCAGGACTAAAGGGAAGGCAGGGACAGGTGACATTACGGTGGGGGTCTGCTACAGGCCACCCGACCAGGAAGACCGAGCAGATGAGGCCCTCTATAGACAGGTAGGAGCAGCCTCACACTCACAAGCCCTGGTCCTCATGGGGGACTTCAACCACCCCAATATCTGTTGGAGGGACAACA
>NW_008794211.1:597042-629169 GCF_000699145.1 Aptenodytes forsteri | reverse complement strand
AAAAAAAAAAAGTTGTTAAAGCTGTAGATTCCTGTTAATGTCTGATCTTACTTTTCCTTTTTAAGGACAAATATGGAAAAGTATATGATGTCACTAGGTTAAACATTTGAACATTCATAGAAATGAATAAAATTTGCATTTTTAGCTTTGTAAATAGTATTGCGTAGATGGAGATTTTTCTGTTTTAGCAGATACTTCTTGTCACATTTATTTCAGGCAAATGCTGTTTGTTTCAGTGAAATATCATTTTTCCAAAATATTGAGATACTTTTATTACTGTTCTTACATTAAGTTCCTTGTAATTACCCTTCCTCCTCCTGCCTCGCCCAAGAGACAGAATAAGACTTGATTGTATTATCGACATGAACATTTATAAGTGTAACTTGTAGTAATTACTGATTCAGATGAGTTATATTTTGTCAGTCTTAGTTTTGATGTATTTTACATTTTCATGATAAGACTAGAGAAAACTCTTCATGTGACAAGAAAAGATGTCTGTATGTAATTAATAACAAAGAGGACCACTGCAGTAATCTAGTATGAAGTCCTGGATAGCTATCTTCTGTATTAGAAGACGTATATGCATACATACTGATGCATACAGTCACAATGCTGTGGTAACCAGTAAATAACAAACCAGTATCAATGAGTAACAACAATGTCACTGGTACTTTATCAGAATTACTTTGCAACACCATCTGCCTAAAATTTGGGTTTACAAAAAGAAAAACTTTCCAATAGGGACTTTTAATAATTGAAATTATTTACATACACCAAACTATCACTTAAAATTACTTCCTGGTTTCACAATACTTTTCAGCTAGGGCACATAATCAAGTAGGTCAGAGTTTTAATAGTGAGAGGGCATGTGTAATCACTGCCAAAACTGAAATGATAGTGGAAAAGCCTGCTCTGAATATAACTACAAAGTTCAATGAACAGCATGAACGTAGAATAGAAAAGTGCTATTTTCTCTTGCTCTCCTAGTTTGCAACGTAATCCATAAAATCTCACTTCATTACTAAAACTCTGCTTATGTCCAGTAAAGGAAAGGAAAGGGAAAAAAAAAAACCACAAAACCCAACATTTCAGGCATCATCAAGAAATGTGTATGGAAAATAGTTTACAAAGTTGAAATTTTATTACTCTAGTAATGGGAAATATATACAAAGTATTAATATAGAGCAACATAGTAACTTATGTGTAGAAAGACTGTCTGCTTCATCATGCTCTCCTATTTCATTCCAAAATACCACTAGTAGCATAATTCCTCATTTTCTTTTGGGGAGCAGGCTAAAGTAGATTTATGTCTAAAAATCAAGAAGAAATGGCAAGGGGAGGACCTAGGTAGCAATCATTTTTTTTCCTGCCGTGGACTCATCTCATTGCTTTGAAATTTTTTTTTTTAATCTGAAACTTACTCATCTTCAGAGGCTTTCTACAGTTTCGTATGTACTTCATAGGATAGAAACACTAATCTGAAGCGTAGTGTATTTGTAGTTCCTAAACTTTTTGGGGGAAAGGAGGTAGAAGAAAAATGGTCTGCAGAAGAGGAAAAATTTTGAAACACTTGTGTTATTTGTGACCCAAAATTTAGTTCCTAGATTTTCAAATGAACTATAATTAAAACATTGATTAATTTCAGTTTTGCTTTTGCATCAATAATAGTTTTGCTTCTTGGCTCTTCAAAACATTGGAAAGCTTAAAAAGACAAATATATAAAGTCCAAAAATTCTGGGATGGTGAAATACTCATTTTTTGTTTTCTTTCGTTTGTTGTAGCTAGTCAGTCTTTCCTTATGAGTAATCAGAATTGTAGGAGGTGCAGAGGAGAGAGAACTGATGTCCAAGAGTTACTGATTTAATTGCTGCTGCTGTTCTTGCAGACTCTGGAGCCCAGCAGTGGGCTTTGTTTTATCCCTCTTATCAAAGTGCACAGAAAATATGTAGCCTTACTATAAACTGAGGAAAGGGCACTTAGTTGTGCTGGATTTTGCTTATTGCTCTTTGCATATATTGTTTCCTATGAAAACTCCTGAGCTTTCTTTCATCAACTGTGCACTTAAACCACCTCATCCAAACAGGTTTCTTTCATTGCTTTCTACCCTATATTAAATTGATTCTTGCTTCAAAACTTTATTTTAATTGTCATCCTCTCTAATGGATACATTTCTCAGGCAGGAATACTCGGATATGTGTTGCTGCTTTATTTATAGTTTCAGAGTTGCTTTGCCAACCATTACCCTGCTTTCTAGCCTTTACTAGTGTAATAGATGAAGTGCCTGTGTTTAACAATAAAGCAGTTTTTCCTGTAAGAATTAACGTTGTAGCAGGTGGATACATGCACACAATTCAAATACACAGGGATAGTATATATAGTATGGGGGATAAAAGGCAGGAGTAGGATTATCGACTGAAGTAGATGCAAGCAATTCAGGTTGGATCACTCTTTCAAAAGATCTCAACTGATTCTTCTAGGAAACTGAAGGCCCAATATAAATCTTCTGTGACAGTTGTCTTCTGCCTCTTTTCTGAGCAGTTACATTTTCACCATCTTCATTTTCATCCTCAGGTGAATCAAATCAGTTACAATGAAAGATGTAAAAATGAGGTGATTGTCAGATATTAGTTAGAAATAGCACTTCAGTGACAATCCTGATAATCTCCTTCCTTTCCATCCTGCATGCTTCATCCTTCATACTTTGCCTGTGTGTATTTAAATATGTGTATTTTGTAAGTCATTACGTGCATCCATTATGCTTTTTCTGATGAGGAAAAATTGCTTTATCTGACAAATTGCTAACTGTCTGACTTCTCAGGAATCCACCCTTAATGTACAGTGGGGTCTGCCTTTTATTACTTTTTCTACCCTTAATGTACAGCGTGGTCTGCCTTTTATTACTTTTTCTACAAATATTTTTAAAAGGTGAAAATACTAGCCAAAAAAAAGTAATGAGTAATTTAAATTTTCAATCCTTTTATGATGGAATAAAATCTTTTAAATGTTTCTGAAAGATATGCCCATTAAAAAGGTCTGTAGCACAATTTCTCAGCAGTAACTTTCTCTGTGCTTTCCATGCTGTCATTTATATTCATCCAGAAGGCATCCATGTCTCTTGCTGCTCCGTAGTTTTATGGTATTATACATGAGATGATTTTACTTCCATGTTATTCCATACTATACTTTGAGTATTCATTAACAGTACTATGGTTCCAGCATGTACTTCAGAAGCCAAGCTTTTCAGAAAAGTTATTTCTAATTTTACCAATAATGAAAATGCCTTAAAAAGAAAAATCAAAATAATTGTTTTATTGACTCTTCAGTCAGTCTTCTAACCTGCTCCCCACATCTTGGGCAGTGAAAGCCACAGCTACTACTTATCTAAGTGTAAGATGTGGGATGCGTGTTAAAACTGTAAGACACAATTTCTCTTCATGTTTTTGTGAAAAGGAGTAAGGGTAAATATTTAACATGTTGCTTTAATGTTTCAGACAGAAGAGGTCCAGGGTCCATTACCAAATAATTTGCATGTAAATAAGTGCTTCACTGCCTCTGGGAACAGAAGAAAATAAACTTGTTACAAAAATAAATAATCCAAGCTATTGTACTGGTTCTTGTAGAGAGTTTATCTTACATTATTAAAGCTTTTTTCATAGTCTAAATAAAGATACATTAACTTTTAACTTTCTTTTCCTCATTAAAAAACTATCTAAGGAAGTTTATTTCCCTACAGTTGATCTTTTTCCTATCTGCTCTATTCTAAGCATGTTTGTATACTGACTTACCATTATCTAAGCATGTTTGTATACTGACTTACCATTATCTAGGAAACTCTGATACTTAGACATCACTTAGACCACAATGATATTAAGCATACTTTAGCCGTAATCTATTGTTTGGTAAGTTGGTTTTGATATGTCAATGTTTAAATGGAAAATATTCATAAGTAATTGTGTATTTTGCTGGGTAGCATTCAAGATAACATGAAGTGTTTTGTTAGAAGGCAATGGATTACTTGGGTGTTGTCCTTATGGACTTTTTTGAGTGTGCATACATATAGCTACTCAGTCTTTTGCTTTATACAGTCTAGAAAATGATATAACACAACCTCAGAATCAACTTGTGGGCTTTCAGATCAGTTATATTTGACCTTCTGTTTGCAACAAATATAGTAGTAATACTTATCTTTTGAAAGTTTGGAGAATACAGCTGGGATTGGAGCAGTATAGATTTATAATGTAGTCACCAAGTCTGAAGGCACTGCCCTGCATTGGGTACAGTGTATTGTAAACTGATGAGTAGCATGATGCCTTAACTTGTACAAAACAGTGGTAGCCTCTAGGGAGTTGCAGAAAGGCCTTCTGGCCCTAATAATTAGTAACTTTTAAAGGTAGTGGGCATCAAAAAACGTGTAGAAGATAATTTCTCTTTAATGTTTTATGCATACATAACATGAAACAAAATTAAGATCCTTGGCATAGCACAGGGAAAATTTATCAAAATTTCTTCCACCTGTATAAACTTTAAAAATAATTTTAAAACCCCATCCTGTTAAAGGTATTTTATTTTCTTTTTAAGGAAAGTTATTTTACTGTTCTATTGCATCTTGGGTTACTGTGAATATTCTTCACCCTTAAGCTAGTACTAGTACCTCAGCAGTTTTGTGCGAGACGTGTTACACTACAATCCTTGTCAACAGCTAGCATCCTAATTCAAGTAAGTACATATAAGTGAGACTGACATTTTAAAGTTGAAATAAATTTTCTATCATGTCTTTGCTTTATTTTGTGCCTCAGACCTGCAGATATAAGCCAAACTTCTTTTATTGGTCCTACGTCTCTTGCTTTGCCTTGAAGACTGCCAGACTGTCATGAGCCTTGCTTGCTACAGATACGTCTTGGTGTTAAGGCCAGATTAGCCGTGCTTTCTGTGTTGCTAAAATTATGTAGTAGTTGAAAACAAATCTGGTCAAATTTTGAAAGCAGGCTAATTTCCCCAACCTATAAACCTCTATATATCTCTGTTCCTTCCTTCTCATATTCTTGGAATTAAAGGGATTCAGAGAGCAGGAGAAGGAAATTTATTGTCTTTTAAATAAATATTATGGGAAAATGAATCAAACTATTATTGTGTGATTGTGTATTGTGTGAAACTATTATTGTGTGAATAGTCCTGATTCTGCCACTTCTGAACTATTGAATGCTTTTTTTGTAACTCTCTTGGAAGATAGATTTTTTTTTTTAATAGAGGAAAGTATTTCCATTTTTGTTATTGTTCTTGTTGATCAAGAAACTGTTTATACAGAAAGCAAGGTTATTAATTTAAAATATAATATTGGATTTTCTGTAGTGTTTACATAGTACTAAAGTACTTCAAGGCCCACAAACAGAGATTTATACATTTACTGAACTGCAAGGCTGTGCCTGTCAACGTGGGCCTGCCAGCCTTCACAGAAACAGACGTTTCTAAAACTTTTAGGTTTCTGCAGGCCTCCAAAAATCTGTCTTTTTTTCTGTCATGGATTTGATAAAAATTAATTGTATGTCCAATTAAAGAAAGGTGTATCGGAAGCAAATGGTGTATCTGACCTTAGTCTGCTTTCAACCTAAAGTGCTTCTAAACATTTCTCCTTGACACAGATAGGAAAGTGGGAAACCTAGAGTAACATTCACCTATTATATTTTTTCTAAACTGCCTTCTTCATAAACTTTTGTAATTTTACAACTCTGAAAAATTCCACGATGTTCAAATAAATCAAATTCAAAGCTTAAATTTGTTTGCTGTAGTGTCCTGCGTCAATAAAAATACACAGAGGCAAGACGCGAAAGATTAGACTTTTTATCCATGCAGGTCAGTTAAAAAAAAAAAGGGGGGGGTTGGTAGTGAAGAAAGTCCTGCTAAACCTGACTTCCATTGTCAGTTAGAAAATAGGCAGCTAGCTGTCACATTTGTTTTATGCTTATTGGCCTGTGTGAGCTAAAATCACATAGCTTTCAGAGTTGATTCTTAACACTGCTCACAGTTTATGTAAAAATTACCTTAATATTTTGCTAAGAAACCATCCTTCAAAGCTTTAGATTTGAGAAGTGACATCACTTTCATTTGCCAAGTGCTGAAGACATTGAGCACCTTAAAAATGTGAATGATTTCCAAGATCTCAGTTAAGGAAAAAAACCACCAATAACTAAGCAGAGTGTCTTTTCATCACCTTATAAGCACATTGTGCATGTTTTTGGAGTGTCTGTGCCCAGGTGCTGGCAGCAGGGGGCTGCAGGTGCCAGACACAGCCAGTTCTAACCGACTCCAGTGGACCCACTGCAGGGCACAGCTGAGCCCAGCAGCCAAGGTGGTGGCACCTCTGGGAAAACGTATTTAAGAAAGGGCAAAACCACTGTGCAGCAGTTGAGAGAGAGAGGTGAGGAAAGAAGTGTGAGAAACAGCTCTGCAGACGCCAAGGTCAGAGCAGAAGGAAGGGGAGGAAGTGCTCCAGGGGACGGAGCAGAGATTCCCTTGCAGCCCATGGAAGAGACCATGGTGGAGCCGATATCCACACTGCAGCCCTGGGAGGACCCCACATCACAGAAGGTAGATCGTGCCCTAAAGGAAACAGTGACCCATGGATAGCCCATGCAGGAGAAGGCTCCTGGCAGGAGCTGTGGCCTGTGGAGAGGAGCCCATGCAGGAGCAGGTTTATCCTGGCAGGAACTGCGGCCCCTGAAAAGGACCCATGCTGGAGCAGTTTGTGAAGGACTGTATCCTGTGGGAGGGGACCCCATATTGGATCGGGGGAAAAGCACAAGGAAGGAACGGTAGACATGAAGGGTTATGGACTGACTGCAACACCCATTCCCCATCCCCCAGGAGGTAGAGGAGTTGGGAACAAAGCAGTGAAGTTGAGCCTGGGAAGAAGGGGGACTAGGAGGAAGGGTGTTTTAGGTTTTGTCTTTGTTTCCTCACTATTGTACTCTATTTTTAATTTGTAATAAATGAAACTAATTTTCCCCAAGTCAAGTCTGTTTTGCCCGTGACAGTAACTGGTAAATGACCTCCCAGTCTTTATCTCGACTCGTGAGCTTTTCCATCTCACTTTCTCCCCCTGTCCAGTTGGGGAGGGGAAGTGAGAGAGTGGCTGGGTGGGCATCTGTCAGCCACCAATGTCAACCCACCACAGCTAGTTTTAGTTTTGGATTTTTTTTTAAATAAAGTTACTGCTTTCATTGAAATTTTACTTTTGGTATTTTAAATCCAAGAGAAATGTTTTGTTAGTTTATTGCTAATTTTATTAGCTGGCTATTTTTCGTTTTAACTTTAGCTAGCTATTTATACTGGAAATAAGAGTAGTTTAGAACAAAAGGACAATTCTTATTGAAGAGCATGAGTAATACAACAGTACTGATAGTGTTTTTGAAAACACCAGTGTTGCAAATGAAAAGAGAATTTGTGTAACCTGCATTTGCATTGGCAAATACATTTGTCTGATTACTGAACAGAATGCTTTTCTTGAGAAGAGGAAATAGCCTGAAGGACTGAATGTATTTTGACATCTCGAAGATTAGCTGATTAATTGTACTTGTGATGGCAAGGCAGAAGTGAGAAGTGAAGCAGAGACCACAAAAGCGTTCGAGCTGAATAGGGCAAGTAGTTCTGAGAACAGCAAATGGCATCAGGACCTCTGAGTAATATGGACGATCGCTCTGATAGGTTCTGTCAGCTGATAGACTCTATATTAAGTCATGAAGGCTTTATTCCCTATTGGAATCTGATACTAATAAAATGGAATAATGCTTTTTTCTTAAGTTCTTATCTGCAATATAAAACTAATCAAGTCTGAAACTATTTGAAGCAAAAGAGGGCTATAAATTTGAGGTGCCTTCTGTTTCGTCTACAGCTTTCTTTTTCTGATACACTATTTCTCATTTCCTGCACTTTAATAAGGTATAGAGATGCTTCTAGGTAAAAGCAAATAGTGAACTTGATTTCTGCTACTTTTCTTTTCCTATGGAAATGAAAATACATAAATTTTGTTAATTTTTAGTGCGTTATATTCCATGATATTCTGCTATATATGTGCTTCCCATTTCCTGCATATACAAAGCCCACTGTTAGAATCTGAATATGCATATATAGTAATTTACCTTATGCATATAGTAAGTACATGAGATAATTATTCTTTACAGTAGTTACTCATTTACATACTTCTCTTAAATAAACATTACCTACCCATTGCATGCACTTTTATGTTTATGTGTAACCAGAAATTAGGACATCTTTACATTAGGAAAAGGAGATAAAGGATGAGAGACTATTTGAAATCAAAGGGTTTTTTTCTGCACTCAGGAATTGGCAAAAAAATTAGCGATGACAGAATTATCACTAAATTACGTTAGACATTAAGGGTTTCTTTTTGGCTGCTGGACCTATTTAACTCTGAAGCCATATAAGTAGATTGAATTGTGATAAATGTCATAAATCCATGTAAGCAGCACTTTCAATGTCCAGTTCTTCCAATAAAAAGGATTTTTGGATAAAAGAAAAATCTTGAGAAACAGGATTTGGTGGTGTGGGTTTACTTTTGTTAACACTATTTTTCTCGACATTCTCTCTGTCCATTTCATAGGTTTTGGTGTCTGAAGCCATATAAGTAGATTGAATTGTGATAAATGTCATAAATCCATGTAAGCAGCACTTTCAATGTCCAGTTCTTCCAATAAAAAGGATTTTTGGATAAAAGAAAAATCTTGAGAAACAGGATTTGGTGGTGTGGGTTTACTTTTGTTAACACTATTTTTCTCGACATTCTCTCTGTCCATTTCATAGGTTTTGGTAGGAATTAATGAGTTCTGTGGAGGTGGTCTCCACAGAGAGAAACACTCTTAAGCATTGCTACTATGAAATTTTATTAAATAGTGTGCTAAAAAGACTTCCTAGCCTGGCTTGATACACGTGAAGATACTGGAAACTGGCTATTGAATCTATATATGCAAAAATGTAGTAAAACAAATATATGGCTAAGAATTTGACAGATGTACATGATCAGCACAGGCAAAAATAATTTACTAGTTCACGTTTCAGTTACCCCCAAACCAGAGAATAGTTGAAATGACTCCCTGATTTTGTGGGCTTTGCAGCATGCCCTTAATTGCAAGGAGGTTGGCCTTTTGGTTACGTGTATAATGCTAAAATATATGAAATTACATTACATTGTGAAATTAAAACATGGAAAAGTATTGCATTTCTTATTCCTCCCAAAGTCTTATTTTCCACAGATATGTTTCTATTTCTAAACTGTCTGTGTTGATGAAGTAGTCTTCAAAATTTCTTGATTAGTAAGGTATCTATCAAACAGAATATATAGGAACTTTATTTCTCACTTTCCTTTATTGAATGCAGGGATGCCATCTTACAATGCACGTCACCATACTCATACAAAAATGTTTCAATATGGTGACGAAGAATTATGAATTTTTTAAATTCAGAATATTAACAGCTCTTCTCCCTGAATAACAATTCTCAGGCTATGGTGTTGTACTGCATTTTAACAGAAATCAAATGTAGGAGAACACTTTTTTTTTTAGATTGACATTGTCAATTGCTATCCCATTCATATTGCCATAGCATTTTGTGAAAACTGTATGAAGTGCTTATGCTGAAAAATTACATAGAATATGCAATCTAAAGTGCCTTTAAAGCAAGAGAATACTATTTTATTTTCCCATCTCTTGGTGCTTCGTCACTGTCTAATCGCATTCTCCTTCTGTGGTGTATTTTGTCCGTCCCTGTAGGTGCTTACTCTGATGTTAGTCTTTTGTAAGTGGCCTTCATCTCCAATTAAATGCCATTGGATTTTTGCTTGCAGTTGTTGAAAACACCTGTATTACTGCTGACTTTAGATGCCAGTCTCTTTTCTTCCAGGAACAGAATGGTTCTTTGCTCTAGAAACTTTGGATGCTTTAGGTGCAATAAAATCTATGAATCTTTTTTGGTATGTGAGAGGATAAACTGTCATGAAGTGGCCATCAGGACTGATCCAGAGATTATAAAGTTCACAGATACAGAAAAGCCCTCCTCTTTTCAAGTTGTTCATTTCAGAAGAAGAGTTGAGCCTGGTTAAAATTCCCTCTTCCAATATGCTTAGAATGAAAAGTAGTGCTGAATTCTATGTGCAACCATGGCTTCAGGAGCAGAATATCCTCTTTTGATCAGCATTTGGACTGGGAGATATAATTTATCAAAAGGACATCAAAATCTAATACAAAAAAGAAAGAGAAAGGGACGTGCCTCTCTCTGAGAAAACTTCCAGAATATTTCTCAGTAGTACAACCTTGCTGGAAAAAAACTTCCTTTCTTCTGAATTTTCAAAGTTATGCACTATTTAAATTGAGAGGCTTTCTTCCTTTAAATGAGGTAAAAAGCTTACCTTTCAAATGAGAGAAATATACCAAAATGTTTAGAACAGAAATGCTTGCTAAAGTGTATGTCTGAGTCAAGAAAGATCAAAATCTTTTTATACAGTGGATTTCTATATCACAAAGTCATCTCCATTTCACACTGTCATCTCCATATGGATTTCCTTCATTTCAGAAGACTTCACAGTCTGAAAAATAAAATCTTGCTCCCTGCTTCATTGTCCTTGCTATCTTCAGGGCAAATTGTGTTTAAAAAAAAAAAACAAAAACAAAAAAAACCCCACCGCTATCCAGGATCTCTTTGAGGCAGTGAGGCTTGATAGGACTCCACAGACTGTTACATATCTTTTTCTGTCTTACTTTTTAAACTTTTTTTCTGTAAATGTTAAGTGCATTTCTTAATTACTGTTTAGTTCTGAAAGCAAGACTATTAAAATCGGAAAGGATGTGTCTCTGTACACATGCAAATACCTACTGTATTGTGTTTAAAGATTTGAAATACTGCTTTTTAAGGTTCTGATCTTGTCAGTGTCTTCACCAGTAAGCAGTATACACTCCTAGTTGATAGCAGTCTGGTGACCAGTAACACCCAGGTCCTCAGCTGGGCTGAATTCATTCTCCTCAGCTTTTGGAGCAAGAAAGTGGAATCCCAAAAGGGTTTTCATGAATGAGCAGAAGGAAAAAAAGCTAGTCATTTTTCTAAGAGTATCCTCTTCAGAGATCCAAAATAGAGAATAACAAAAGGGAAATGAAGACATAACCTGGATTAGGTGAACCTGCATTGACTAGAATCTGAAACTGGAGAAAATACTTGGAGCCCTCTCCCTTCCAGGCTGGGTGTCACTATGCCCATCCAGCTCACCTCAGGAACAAGTTTTCAATCTGTTAGCGTTGTGGTGCCATTTCTTGACCCTTTAAAGACAAGGAAGGAGTTTTTCCATGGGTGCCGTTTTCATGAAGCATATGGTTTTCCCACAGTTCTCTTCCCTCCGTACACCAACTTGGGTAAATAGTAAAGCAGGTGAAAAAAAATTGATGTTAAACAGCAGAGGGGCAGTTTGGGGCCTGTAATGTTAATTCTTTGACTGAATTCTTTAACCCTCAGAAATAAAGGCAGTAAACTCTGACCTCATGTGTAGGACTCCTGGTTGTGTCTGATAATGAAAATGATTAAGAAACAAATTCAGCTTTGCTTGTATAAGAGATTTCTGGATAACTCTTCAGTGGGTTCAGTTAATAAGCTTGTTGCTTAGCTGAATTGTTGTCTGCATTCTTTCTGTTGTTTTTTGTTGCTGGGACAACTACATTGCTTTGTCGGGCTGATGTTCTCGATCTGTGCCTTCAGCACTGTACTTCCTTTTTTTTGACATCAGTCTTCCAATAACCTAGTGGGATTGTTGGAAGCCCTTCTGATTTACTGCTCTCCCATTAATATATGTGCCTATGACAGCTAAGATTTTGCCAGGGGGGGAAAAGTACTTATACATCATCAAACAGTAGCAGTTTGAATAAAAAATAGTAGTCCTTTATAAGGAACTGGAGGTGCTGCCTGTGACCTAAATTAATTTCTAGATTTATGACAGAATCCATCTTGATTTTACTAAAATCAGGCTTCCTTGCTTCAGAAATTGGAATCGCTACTCTAAGACATTCATTGACATTTTATTTGAAATAATTTATTTTTCAAATAGATATAGTGGTTTATTATACTACCTGCTTGCTTGCTGTTACTGCATAATCTGTAGAATTTTAGTACAGCCTTTGAGTAGCCTACTTTTTATGTAATAATCAAATGCCACATGCTCTGATAAAATGTGTAATTGACTGGCATCCTTTGGTATGACTCACTTGGCTAAAATCTCTATTTAGATGGGGTTGGAAGGTGGGAGTTAATTTTTGTTTTAGCAGTAAAATCTAGTTGAAACGATGCCAGATAAAATTACAGTAATTTTGAACAACAGGAAAAAATTTGTTCTATGTGTTCTGTAGTTAAAGGATATAGGGGGTTTTTTTGTAATTGCATTCTTGGTTGTGTGTTCCCTTTTATTGGAAGTAATTATGTTCATGCCTGACTTAGCTCCATTTCCTACAAGTTTTTCTAAACTGTTTTGAAACCAAAGTTTTGACTGGGTTTTTTTTTTCCTTTTTTTTTTTTAATGAACTTCTGTAACTCTTTGGTATTGTACTTCAGCACTTATATGAAAATATACAAATATTCAATTTGGATGAAGAGCCCTTGCTATAAGTATATATTCTTTTTTTTTTTTCCTCTCCAGTGCACACATTTTTTCATTTACTTTAAGCTTTATCAGAATAAATTCAGTTTTAACATATCTGTATTTGAAGCACTTGCATTAATCACTGTCTGCAGAGGTTTGATATTATAGTGGAACTTTAAAAGTAGTAGTGTACAAATATAAGAAAAATAATTATGTTTTGGATACACCATTGATCCAGACTGCAACTGAATATATTGAGAGGAATGCTGCTGCTCTTTGGTTGTATGGCTAAGACCAACAGCGTCACCTGCAGGTGAATCAAGTAGATTTCTTAATTTTTCAAGTGGAAATTTCAGACACACAAGATAAGTTACTTATTGAAAATGGGAAGATCTGGTTTAATAACTTTCCAATGAATATGTTAAATCAATTTTGCTGCTTATTTCTGTTACGAATTTAACTGCAAATATGTTACTCAAAATAGTTTTGAAGAAGTGCTTGCTAAAAAAATTTTGAAATCATTCTTTAATGTGTATAAAAGATGTTTCTTGAGAATATTCTGCCTGTTTACTATTTAAAATCAAATTACACTGAAAATGCATGTGATTTATGACATTAGAATTTGTTTACTCTGTGTGTTTTTATAGAGGTGAAAATTCATTGTTTATCGATGATTCATCTCAATTCATTGTGGTGGAATATTGCAGAAGTGAATATGAAGTAAAATGTCGAAAGTATTGCATTTGGGTTAAAAAAAATCAAATCAATAAACACTTAATTTGTATGTGTAGAAGATTGCTCTTAGATTATTGCATCTGTTACTTCAATACAACAAATATTAACAATGCCAAAGTTTTCCTGAAAGTAGAATAACATACAAACTTAATTTATATTAAGAGAGAGGACTGCTGTTCTTCAGTCATTTTTTTGAGGCTTCAGCATCTTCCTTTCTCTGTTGCCAGGTTTGTAATTAATTAAAAGAAAAAAGACAGTTATTTCTTCACTTTTGCGTGACCGGGACTGGCTGAATCAAATTCTGTCTTGACCTTTACATGAAGGGTTTTTAGTTGTATTATTACAATGATGTGATCATCCAGTGGCTACTGAATCACATGTGAGTTGCAAAGCACTTGTAATGTTTTAAGCTACATTGTGAATACTAGTGACATTGTCAGAGAGGCTTCTGTGTAACACAGATGCATGATTGTGGGAAGAAGGAAGCCCGGTTGGAGCTGTGAAGTTGCTGTCCCACTTCTGCAATAGAGTGCTGAAGCTCCTATGGGGAAGCCGCCTTTGAGCTTGCTATTCTTTTTATGTCACTCAGGTGGGAGATACGTGTGTGTGTGTGTGTATATTCACTCTTGTGGATTCTGAGCATAGAAAGATTTGAATAGCTTTGTGTAGACTATCCCATGTTGGCTAGTCAGCTGTAGTATTTAGAGACCTCAGTGGTAAGTGGTTATCTTACATGAGATTCAGTAGTAGATTAAGTCTATTTCTTGGGTCTTCACAGACACCAGTTTTGGTTTGTGCTGTTTTTAGAGTGTTTTTGCCATTTAAGAAAATACTTTAGACAGTGACATCGAAAATCAAATGTTACTTCTTCATGTCAAAGGCATAGTGCTAAGCACAAGGTTTCTTTGCTGCTCCTTCCACTTATTTGATCTTGCTTTACTGTGTTTCAGACAGTCCATCTTATTTAGTTGTATACTTGCCAAGTTGTATTCACTGCTACATCTCTCAAAACAGATAAATGTTACATTGATTTGGTAACCTTGGTATTGGGGCAGGGGGGAGAGAGGAGAGTTCCTAATGTAGTAGAAAGTTTCAAAGACTTTTAATTCAGTTCTGTGCTAATATGCAAATATTGTAGATCCAGTATTATAGCTGTAATAAGTTCAGTTAGCTTAATGTATTTATGTCATGCAGCATGATTCTTGAGTTTTAATCTTTTATGCAGAAGTTAGAGTCTTCACTTAATGTGCTTCAGAAAGTGCATTGTGTGTAAGGGTATTATATATAGGATTATTAAACAAAATGGTCTGATGTTGAAAACTGATCAAATAGCATGTTACTGCATTTTCCACACTCCTTTGTAAATCGCTTAATGAGGACATGATACTAATGAGTTCAATAAGCTACTTCAGTATTTTTTAATCTAGATGGAAAACTCAAAGGCTTTCAGACTTTAGGAGTCTCTAGCGATCCTGTGAACTTGTTATTCCTAGTTGATGCCTCCAAGCTCAAGAGTGCTTCATCCTGATGAGCAGGAAGTCAAACAGGAGTGGCAGGAGGCCTGCAGGATGAAAAAGCAAACATGAAAAGGAAGCATGCAAGAGGTGGGTGCAGGAACAGGTGACCTGGAAGGATTGTAGTTGCTGTTTGAGCATGAAGGGACAGGGTTAGGTAAGCCAAAGCCCAGGAGTGTATGTGAAGGGCAACAAGAAAGGCTTCTATGGGTGTATAGCAAAAGGAAGACTGGGGAAAACCGCTGCTAAATGGGGCAGGGGACCTGATGACAAAGGACATGTAAAAGGCTGAGGTACTTAATGCCTTCTTTGCTTCAGCCTTTCTTGTTAGGACTGGCTTTCAGCAATCCCTGACCCCTGAGACAAATGGGAAATTCTAGAGAAGGAAAACTTAACAGTTGGGGGAAGAAAGTCAGGTTAGGGAACGTGCAAACAAACTGAGCGTAATACAAGTAAATGCAATCTGATGAGGTTCACCCACAAGTCCTGAGGGAGCTGGTCAAAGTCATTGTAAGGTCGTTCTCGATTACCTTTGAAAGGTCATGGTGATCCTCTGTCATGGGACAGAGTGCACCCTCAGTAAGTGTGCAGATGGTACAAAACTGGGAGGAGTCATTGACAGATCAGATGGCTGTAGTCATTCAGAGGGACCTTGACAGGCTGGGGAAATGGGCCAACAGATCTCATGAAGTTCCAGAGTTAAATGCCATGTCCTGCACAGGAGTGGGGGAATAATCCTATGCACCAGTCCAGGCTGGGGGCCGATCAGCTGGAAAGCAGCTTCGCAGAAAAGATACGGATGTTCAGGTGGACAACAAGTTGAACATGAGCCAGCAATGTCCCTTCAGTCTGGGCTGCATTCAGAAGAGTGTTGCCAGCAGCTCGAAGGAGGTGATCCTTCCCTTCTGCTCAGCCCTGGTGAGACACATCTGGAGTGCTGGGTCCAGTTCTGGGCTCCCTGTTATGAGAGGAACAGGGACGTACTAGAGCAAGCCAGGCAAAGAGCCATGAAAGTGATTAAGGGATAGGAACATCTGACACATGAGGAGAGGCAAGGCAAGCTGGGGTCATTCAGCCCAGGTATGAGAAGGCTCAGATAGATGTGATCAATGTGTATGAGTACATTGTGTATTCATGTGTAAAGAAGACTGAGCCAAACCTCAGCAGTGTTCAGTGAGAGGACAAGAGGCTATGGGCACAAACTGCAATACAGGAAATTCTCTGTAAACATAAGTTGTTGGTTTTTTTTTTCCCTGTGAGGGTGGTCAGACACTGGAAGTTTGTCTAGAGAAGTTGTGGAGTCTTCATCTTAGAGATACTCAAAACCCAGCTGGACACGGTCTCGAGCAGACTCCTCTAGGTGACCCTGTTTTGAGCCATGGGTTGGACTGGAAGATCTCCAAAGGTGCCTTCCAACCTTATCTATTATGTGAAAATCAAGACTAGTCTATTTTGATGGAATAGCCTATGTGATATTTACTGCATGTATCAATAAAAGATGAGCAAGGAACCATTTTAGACACCATTTTGCCTGTTAGTGTTCCTGTATAATGATTAAAAATGACATTTTGTCAAATTTCAGATTTTATTTTCCAGTGATGGAAGGCTAATAAGCAGTATTGCTTTTCATATTTCTATATGTAAAATTAAGACTAAAAATCCTTAAAATACATTGTCTGAAGAGTCATTGTACTTCAGAATTTAACATTAATAAGTAACAATGAAGAACTTCAGTTGAGGCATTCTTTAATTTCAGATTCTTTGCTATTAATTTAAGTACTTCATGGTATGAACTAACTGCTCATCTGCATATGTATAATTAATGAATCTATTAAAAACACCAAATAAAATATTATTATAGGGTTTTGTCTCTGAGCCTTTTTTTGGCACTGAGGATGTAATCTTCAGTAAAACTTGTAGGAATATAATTTTCAAGTGTCTATTATCATTAATATTTTTTCTATGAAGAACTTGGAAGGATGATTTACTTTTGTTGGTTTTAATGGTCTTTTATAGCTGAAAAAGTTCTTTGCAAAAGGAATCCACGTGTCTATAAAATTACTGAGAAACTGTTTTGCGCTTCCAAATCCTTTTTTTAAGCACAGTAAATTTTACAGGATAAAAAAGCAGTCTTTTATAGTTAATGCAAATGATGCATTAAGTTAGACCCTTCTCCCAGAGTACAATTTAAAGGTACTCAGAAGTCCAATTATCTTTGATTTAGATCTAAAAATTGCAGAGTAACAGCTGTGCCTGCTGAGTGAATATTCCTCTGCAAAAAGATAGCTTATTTGAGTAGAGTTGAGGACAGATTGCTCAGGGAATGTTTGCCTCTTTTGTGTCTTTTTGAAATTTAACTGCTTCTGGTCAGTTGAAAATGCAAGTAAATTACAAAAATAGCATCAAAGCAATTTAGAATTTATATCCTCTAAGTTGTCATTTTGCATGTTACAACATATTTTAGGTTGTTTAGCATTTATTGTGACTTTGTGGAACAAAAAACCACATTATACTTCAAATTAATACTTACAAATATTGCCGATAATCTTGCTAAATTTCACTGCATTTAAAAGTACAGCTTCTTTTATACTATTACAAAATTTTTTTAAAGAATCTTTGATACTAAAGAATCACTTTACATACAATAACTATCTTGAAATATGCTCTAATTTACAATAGAATTAGAGTATATATAATATTAGTATAAAGCATTATTAGTATGCTAATAAAAGTATATTATTAGTATGCTAATAAAAGTATTTTATTAGCATAAAGTGTATAGTTGTATTATAGCATATAGTATTAGAGTATATATTAAGTAGCATATTAAATTATTAATATAGAGTATAATTAGAATATATTATTTAGGCTATATGTTACATATATTTATTTAGAATCGAAATTTGAAAGATGTTTTTTAATTGAAGTTTTGAGGACATTTACCTTGGTGTGAATGCAACATTAAGTGCAGTTATGTACACTAAGCTGATCTTAAAACTGTACAAAATAGTAGCGGAATTAAATCTAATTTGTCCTTCTGCAAAAACAGATTTAATACATATATTCCACTATTGATAAACATTGATCTAATTTGATCTTACAGTACCCTGATCATGGAGCTTTCCTAAACTTCCTAGTGAATCTCCTTCAGGGGTTATCTGTCTTCGCTGTTAGAAGATTTTTTTTTTTAATTATTATTATTATTATCAGTATTTTAACAGAAATCTATTTTCAACATAAACCCTACTCAAATTTTATTACCACTTTCCTTATCTGAATGTCTGTCTTCCCCAGCCACTGCTGTTGCTTTTTGAGGACTCTTGTAGTTGTAGTTATCTCTGTTCAGTCACATTTATTTAGCCTAAGCATCAATTCATTTAAACTTTTCGTAAAGGTCATGCTTCATTTATGTTTAGTCATTCTCATTTTTCACTTCTGGACTCTCAGTTGGTTTGCACTTCTTGAATTAAGTTGCCCAAAACATAATGTATTGCCCCAAGGTCATACTGCTGCTCAGCAGAGTGGAAGGTTTATTTAGCATGTCCAAATAACAGCATTTCTGTTCCAAGGTTTCATTTTTTGCAACAGCATAGCATTTTTGGTTCATGTGCAGACTGATATGCTCTTTCTCTTTTTCCTGCCCAACTACTGTCTTGCCAGTTGTTTTACGTCCTGTATTTGTTGAGATAATTATTCCTAAGGGTCAGATTAATCTATTTTGGCATTAGCCATGTAAAAGTTAGGCAACTAGTCTAAACTGGTTGCGCAGACTTGTAGGGAGAACACTATAGAGAAAAGACTTCTAAGGCTGATTCATACTAAGACGAATGAAATGAACCAGCTAGAGAGAACCTAGACAACTGGTTTAGATGGCGAATTCTAAATTAGCAGGTAAGATAGGCGAGATGCATCTCATCCTTGGTGTAGAATCTTGAAATTGTATTACTGACTTTCATCCATTAATGCATCTGTTCTTTAACTTCTTAAAGCATTTTTAAAATTCTTACTCCATCCTCCAATGCGTTTACAGCTCTGTGCAGCATAATATCAAATGAAAGTTTAGTGAGTATAATCTTTAGTCTATCATTAGGATTACTCATGAAAATACGCAATAGTATTGAGGTGGATAGACTCCTGTGGAACTCCATTTGATTTGCATGAAAGCAAATGAATTGGTGTTTGGGCTGTCGTTTTGTGAACAGGTGTCACGAAATTGGCTTTTAATGCAATATCTGTTTAACATCAGCATCTCAGCTGAACCAAGAAACCTTTCTTCATCTTACACTTAGTATGCCTCTGAGTCAGTGATTTGCATTGATTCTCAAAAAAACCTGGTTTGAGACAAAAAAAACATGACTTGCTTTCTCTCGCATACAAATCTGTGAAAGAAAATAAAACTGTTGAGTAAAGGTGTGTTAAAAAGGGTATTTGGAATAAAATGTCACTGTTGCAATCTGGTCTTTTTTCACATAATACTGGGTTACGTCTTGGGGTAATGCTTTACAGGAGCAGAACAGAGGGGAAAAAAACTGATCAAGAACAACTGCTTCTTGAAGAACAGTTCCTCACTTTTAGAGAAAAAAGTTATCTCTGTGTTCCGGCTAATCTTAAAATAAAAATAAATAAATAAATAAACAAAAGGTTATAATTATGCCAACAAAAGTTATTCTGAACTTTTTATATTTACAGTAAATGAGAGATGCAGGACCATTGTGATGAGCTTTAAAAGTGTGCCAGTATAAATACCTTGGAAAAACTGGTAGCTGAGGTAGTCTTTTACCTTTGTTTCCGAAAGTCGTGCAACCCAAGCCTAAAGTTTCCCTGTAGAACAGAGGAATGACTTTGAAACCCTTTTCCTTGCAGCTTTGAGAGAAAAAAGAAAAAAAAGGGAGGGGGGTGATGATGACGGGGACAGACACCTAAACAAACAAACAAACCACCAACCAAGCAACAATATTGCGTTTCTCAGAAATGTCAATGTATTTCCAAAAAATGATCCTGTATTTAGTTTTTCTTAGTTTGTTTACTGGATAAGAATTTACAATCAACTTTAGCCCAAATATTGCTATAAGGATGTTTAAAAACATACACAAATATACTCTACACTCATGTTTTGTTGTTATTCTATTGTATCTCTGTTCTATATGAAAAAGGGGCTGGGGGAGAAGAAAATGCAGAGTAACACTGTGAAGACTTGAAAACAAGCAGGCTGGATGCAGTGTCTCAAGAGACAGGCACTTGCTGAAAGTTGTCAGATCTGATTAAGGGAGCTATTGGCATCAATCAGACCTGACAGTAGTATATCAGAGGTTAGTATAACTATAATTAGTGAACTGATTAACAGCAAAGAGGAAAAGAGGGTAATGGTTTGGATCAAACTCCTTTAAAACATTTAGATCATTATTTAAACTTGAAGGCTGAGTGGCTAATTACATATTTTACAATATAAGAGCTAAATTTCACAAAGCATGCAAGCTGTTCTTCCTCACTATGGTTGTTAAAATAAGGTTTGTACTGACTCTAAACAGACTGGTTTTTTCCTTAAAAAAAAAAAATACAGAGAGCAGGTGCTCTTATCATATTACATCTTAGTACACCTATTGTTTTCCATAGTTTCTCCTCAGACTAATGTAACTGCTCCACATGTAAAGCTTTATATTCTTTTAGTAAGAATATAAAAAACTTCAATGCATTCACAGCAACAACAAAAAGGAATTCTTCTCTCTGATTATCAGCCTGACTGGTTGTACTGGGTTTGATTCCAGTTTATTTTTACTTGGTCAGAGTCCGTTGTATTGAAGTTTAAAAGTAGTGTTGGAATTTATAAATGAAATTTGTAATCGCTGGGACATCCAGGACTGTGCTGAAAGCGTAAAGTTTTAAATCTTAACGTGCAAACTTAAATCTGTTAATCATAACTCTGAAACTGAATATACAACAAATAAAACTATTGAAAAAAATCAGTTCAACAGTACATGTGAGATGTGTCATAAGTATCTTGCGCTGCTAAGGTGGTGTGCTGATACATTGTGAATCAGTTGCCTAGCTACTTGCCAGCTAGGTGGACTAGCTGGGTTCTGTAAAGGAACTAAATCATCATGAGTTCCTAGAATTAAGTTATAAAATAAAACATGCTGAACAAAGTCATGTTTCTTCAGTTAAAAATTCACTTGCCATTTTAATGAGATCTGAGTGGCAGCTGTTACAATTTTTGTTGTTCCCTTGTTGATTTCTAGACCTACTGTTGATTGATTATTGGTGTTGGCTTTGGTGGCTTACTAATTGCTGCTAGTATGCATCAATATAATGCACCTCTGTAAGTCTTTCTAACATGAAAAACTCAATCTTTTATGTAGATACTTTTTGTAAGTATAGTCTTATTATTGAGTGTTTCTAAGATGCTTTTTTATATATATGTATATATGATTCTGTATTGCCATTACTTTAGACCACAAATACATGTTAAGATTTGCTGTAACCTCATCTGTTCACCCAAATGGACATAGTGCTCATTTGCGTATCTTTGTATTGTAAGAATTCTGCTTTACTGGAGACATAATTCTGTTTTAATTGTGTAAAATACAGCATCAGATGGTTGTCTCTGATTTATGAAAAACAAAATATTTGTATTCATTATTTATTACTTCCTACCTCAAATTCTTGTTTTGAATTGCTGCCCTCTGGTTTACTTTCTATATGTTTATTCCACTCCCTGCCTGAGCTCCAGCTCACATGAGGTTTTGCGAAATGCTTGAATAAATCATACAGAGTAAAAGTGCAATAAAAAGAGGAATAAAAACAGCATTACGAAAGTGACTTGCAGGCTGCTGCTCTTGTAACATGTTTTGATGAAGTTTTACCTCAGAGAGTGTCAAAGTGGTAAAGTGTCCCTCATGGGGTGTGATATCAGGTATCTAATATTAAAATTTGCGAGAAGCTCCAAAGCATCACTGATTAGAAGGGAAATATTTCCAAATTATACAAAGCCCCAGCATAGCAGCTCTCCCTATAGAACCGCAGAATATGCGGCATTCCAGTGAGGGGCTGCTCTGGGTGGATGTGTGTAGTTGTGTGCAGTTTTCTGTGTCTCCATTTCTGCACGAGTAAAGCTCTTGCAGTGAATTTGCTGCCAGAACAAAGCACCGAGATAAATAGTTAGAGCATAAACAGACTAAACTCTGTAGGTTGCCCATGCCCCTTTGCCAAAAAGCTGTCAGAAGATGAGGAGTGCTGGCTGTGACGGACCAAAGCTTCCTCTAGGATCAGCCACATATTCTTAAATGCTGTTTTCAAGTGTGGTAAGGGGAAATTATAGTTGTGTGTAAAGGAGTGGGAAAAGAAGAGAGAGGACCAGTAGCAAGGTGAAAACAATAAAGATGAGGAAGTTATATTAATTGAAATCTACAGACGTAGATCTTTGAGAGAGTGTCCTTGAATATTGACAAGAAAGCAGCAGTGGCTAGACCAGAATTCCTTATTGCTAACCCTCCATGATGAATCACTGTGGTGGAGACAAACTTGCTACAGGCACTAACATAGAAAGAGGCTGGTTGCATGCTTTCCAAAGCTTTTTGATCCTCAGAGCTTGCATTTCATACATGAGGTATGTTTTTTTTCTTTAACTGTATATACAAATGAAATAGGCCTTAAAATTGTTTCTTCTCCAACATCATCGAGGCACTTCAGAAAATACTACTTTTTGTAACTTTACTGAATTCCCATATTTGGAATGATGCTTTATTTCATCAAATTTAATTTCAGTAAAAGAATTCTTTTTAATCTGCAAATGATAAAATAATTTCCAGTCATATCTAATCATTGTTTTATGTTGTTAAAAGGCAAATTTCTGAAATACCTAACATGCATTTCCCAATGGAGAATATATATTTCAGTTATTTCCAGGCTGTATTTTAGCTGTTTCAGTCTCTTTACCTCTCCTTAGTTTTGGATGTGGTATCTTCAATCAGACTTTTTTATGCTAACAACAAAATGAGTAACTCCACCATCATTGGTCATTGCACAGGAGGAGCACAGGAGGTAGCCTTTAGAGGACAGATGCTCACATAGCCGCAGGCATCAGGTGTTTTTTATAAGATTTGGTTTTCTTTTTCCTTTCCTAAGGATACTGAAATAGTAAGAGGGTTACTTAATAGAAAGTGGGAAAGATACAAAGAAATGTTAATGCAAAATGAAAAAGAAATGGCTGTTAAGAGGGTAAAGTAAACAAAGAATTAAATTACAGTAGAAATGTGTATTGTTGATTTAATCAATGCTTTGAGAAACAGTATTGTGAATTTCACAGAGGAAGATAACAAACGGAATATTTGCTGTTTATTTAGCAGCTATTCTAATGATTTCAAAGCAAAGAGGAAGTACTACTTTCATATAGGTATGTTAAATATGAAAATATCTCTGTTGTGCTGCAGGGGTGTGATGACATATGGTCATGAAATGTTTGTGGATCTTGATCCAGCTTTGGGAAGATAATTTCAGTTTGGAAACTTCCCATAACAAACAAGCTTTATTATTGTGATCATTTGACATCCGCAGTATTTTCCTCATGCGGAGGCCTCTGGATTTGTTCATTATAATCTTGAGCTTATTCTACAGTGTCTTTCTAGAAAGAATGATGGATGTTAATGCCCAGTGTATACAATAATATGAATTCAAACTTACAGATCAAATGTTTGAAAGTACGTGTGTGTACCATTGTATGTATTTTCACAATTCCGATATAATAAAGGTATACATATTTACATCCTATGTTAAGGAAAGATGTTGAAACTACACGTTAGTTCGTACTACTACTGCTCTGCTTACAGTATGGCAATGTGCAGGCTTATTTCTGGAATAGTGCTGATACTCAGAATATCAACACTATCCAGTCTAAGTACGAGGTACTTTTCTACCTTTTATGTTATAGAAAGCTATGTAACCATGTATTAAAATACTATGTGCTCATGCACAGGGCATGGGGGTAAACAAATTATAGAGAATATTAATATAATGCTTTACTAGAAAGGACTTGCATACTGCATTTATCAGTGCAGTATAAGAACCTGTGTAGTAAGGTTCTTATAGCCCTACAGGATCATGATTTTATGGAATCTATGGTGAGCTATATGTGTGTTGTAGCAGAAAAATTTTGTGTACCATAGCAGAGTAGTTATCTGTTCCTGGCTAGATAAGAACGAAGTCTGTTGCTGTGGTTGGTTCTTTTAAGTAATGGTCATGGCTAAATGTTAAAATTGACCACTGTTGATAGTGATTGTTATTCCTGATGACAGGTATTTGCTGCTTCTCTGAAAAGTTCCCCAAAAAGATGTTTTCCCCACCTTCTGTGAAAACTTCTACATGCAGTTGCATACCAGCTTGCCATCTCTAACAGTTCTTGGCCTAATGTTTGCGTGAGCCTACTAAAAAATAATCAAACATTTTAAGTTACCATGATTCTGGAAAACACTCTACATAAAAAATTACTGCTCATAACTCATTTGTGAACACAGTAGCAGGAAAATTAAAACATGGAAGTGAATGCTAAGCTGAAGGTGAGTGAAGTGTTTGGGAGGTGGAGCAGCTGCTCTATTTGGGCAGTTGTGAGAGATTTTCTCAAAAGATTTTGTTTCGTGCATCCTCTGTTTTGGTCCTTCAGAATTTTGTACACCTTTTGCCATCTTTGTTACTTTTCTATTCAGAGCTTTTAGTTTGTCAGTTCAATTCAGGTTAGTCCTCTGGGATTGTTTTACTGGCTAATTCTAGTGCCTGTGAGATTGGCAATTTTTTATTTGGACTTAAAATCTAATGGTTGATACCAATTTTGTAGTTCCGCAAAACCTTTACTCATATTCATTTTGTAAAAATTATTTTGTTGAACAGCTCACTGGCAGCAAGATCTACTTTCTGAATGGGGCTGATTACAACAGACTGTTTTTCAATCTTCTGTTCCTGCTGTCTGTTGGGAATGTTTCATTTTTATTCTCAGGAATGTCCATAAAATCTCTGCTGTAAGAAATCTAACAATGTCTTTGCTTTGTAATCATTTCATCAATTCATTCAAAAGTCTTGTATTTAAATAATAGTTGATTTCTGATTATCATGTGCATCAGGAATAAAAACTTATAAAAACCTGTGTTAAGAGAAATTGCCAAAGGTATGATTTGGCTTATAGGGTGTTTACTCAGTCACTATATGCAAACTTATACAAACCCATTGACAGTCCCAAAATGTAGGTTGTTATCAAGTCTGATAAAACAAAAACCTAAAATGAGAACATGTTTAAAATTCTCTGTGCATGCCTACTTTTACTAATGATGCCTTACCTTCCAGAAAGGTTTGAACAGATGTAAGGTAGACTATTTTGAGAATCCACTTTTAAGATAACAGGGCAGGAAGAATTTAATTTACTAACCTGATGATTCACAACCAACTGTTCTCCCTCTTTTTTGTAATCAGAATGGTATGTAGTCTAAAACAAAAATGGGACACTCATCCCTTTCTCCTATCATCCCAGTTGATGTTTAACCTGGGATCCGAGACAACCAGTTCTTTAAACATTCTGGTTTGACAATATCTGGCAGGTAGGAAGAATGACCTAGGTATTTTCTAATTGTTTTCTGGAAATCATAGTAATTAGGAAGTTATCTGTCGGGGTTTTTTCTGAGTTTTGATTTATTGTTGCATGTATGAAAGGGACAAAAGGTCAGAGAAGTGGCAGACATACTTGGAGGCCGAAGTGGCTAAAGAGAGGAAAACAGTTCTCAAAAATGGTCTTGAAGAACTTAAAAGCAGTGAATATTGTAGTATGGGATGTTATAACTAAATATTTTATATAGTTTGTTCTGAAATATTTTCATACGTGGATTGGACCTGTGGGAGTGTGAATTTGAGGGGATTACCATAGTTTTACTAGCCTCAGAGTGTATGCACAAGTTATTCAGGCAGAAATCAGATACTAGTTGTGCAAGATGTGTTTGGGAGAACTTAAAGCAGCAAACAAATTCAAAGGATTGCAAGTGAGCTGTTGAAAAGGTAAACCTGCAGGCTGTGCCAACTGCTAGAAATTAATGTTGGACTCTAAGAAATTAATGGAAGAAGATCATTTGATTTCAGTGAGACCATAAGCCTTTTCAGACTAAGAAAAGCCCCAAACAACAACAAAACCCAGCATTTTTCAACATGTTGATCTTCTGAAACTATGGTGAAAATGTAACTTCCTCTTACCATGAAGTCTGGCTTCTAAGGGACTGAAGAGAAACTGACAAAAATAGTGAGCAAATCATGCAATTACAGAAAAATGCAGTTTCACAGTCACTTGAAATTTTGCCAGTTGATGTTGAAATTATCAGTTAGTATCGTCCCTTTTGACTTCATTTTACAAAGTGAAGTAATTGGACTTTTTTGTTTGAGTTCGTACCTGAACATTAAGTAAAGTAATGTAGGGATATGTTAAATAACCCCAAAGCTAAATGAATTGTTTTGGGTTGAAAGGTGTATTATTTTTTTAAACTGTTATCTTTTTTGGTATAACAGTGAAATTGATCGGCAGTCCTCACCTAAGACAGAAGACTCTTTGTGATAAGCCCATGTTTTCCCTAGTAGAAAAAGTCAGTGTGGAATAGTTACTAATGATAATCCGAAAAGCATTAGAAAAGGAGAATTGTATGTGCAGAGAGAAATTTAAGTTGACAGTAAAAATATTGACAGTTAACCCATTTCTATTCAGCCATACCCTAATACAAAAACCAGATTGAAATGTCTTGCATGAGTTGCAGTTCGTTAAGCAAATGTGACACTTTATTTTCTAGCTATTTCAATACTGAAAGAGGTGAAGAGGTGAACACGCTTCTCAGTGTAGTGATAAGTCAAAGTGAAAAAAGAAAATATTAAAAAGATGTTTCAGGACTTGGTTATTGTGTCCTTCCCTTGCCCCCGAATAGAAAGCAGAATCCTTTTGCTGAATCTGAGTTTTGAGTTTATAACTTTATGGATAAAATACGTTGTCTCTGAAACTTAATTATAAAAAGAAATGCCACTACAGCATTTAAAACTAATTATGAGATGGATCATAATGCTGCTTTGTTTATTATTTTAATTGAAAAAAATAATCTGTAGCTTTGTTAACATTTGCTGATAGTCAACATTTTCTTTTAGCTGATATTTTTAATTAGCACTTTATGTATTTGAATTCAATTTATGGTTTAAGACTACAAAGCTGATTTGTTTGGAGGAATTTTTTTCTCAACTGTAATTTCTATCTGCAAAAAAACCTATAAGAACCAATCATATTTTCTGGCAAGACATTCTCTGGAGTCTCTGGTCTTTACTACATAAGACAGTATATCAAGTATAGCTTTTAATTCAGGCCAATTTGAGTAACGTTGCTGTTTTAAATTCGGATCAAAGTAAAAGACCATTATAATGAATATTTAGTCATCATTCAAACAGAAGAATTAATGATACCATTTTAAATATATATCCTGATAACATGACTGCCTTGAAAAAAAAGACTGCAATCTGAACATTGCCAATTTAGAATTAGCAAATTAGCTAAGTAGCTTGCATTTGTAGTATTTCACACCTTAAAGTCTTAATATTCATTGTGAAATATATTTCCTCACTGTTTGCTAATTAATGTTCTGTGGAAGTACAACTGCTAATTTTTTTCTGGTTGACATGGCTCATTTTAAAGTGGTAACAGTTCATCTGTAGTAGTGCTACAATCCAGTTCATAAATGTTCAGATCATGTATATGAACATACATTTTTACACCTACCATTTTGTTGGA
This sequence comes from Aptenodytes forsteri, assembly GCF_000699145.1. Taxonomy (NCBI): domain Eukaryota; kingdom Metazoa; phylum Chordata; class Aves; order Sphenisciformes; family Spheniscidae; genus Aptenodytes; species Aptenodytes forsteri. Next base: position 601,511 of record NW_008794211.1, on the reverse strand, counting down.
GTACAAGCATTTTAAAAATCTGTATTTGCTAAGAAAATGCACCCAGTAATATTTTGACAAAACATAGAAACACCCCACACACTCTCTCAGTGTTATTAGTGACTCAGTGAGTCTTTCAGGTGTTAAGTTTTAAATATTGCAGGACAGGAACATCTTTTTCTGTAGTATCACAAAGTCTCTTGAGGAGTAATTCTTGGTAATTAGTGAAGACTCATATATTCTGATGGTAAAACAATTGCACTGGAACAATATTGTGAGGCAGTACAGGGAAAAATATTTCTCTGAGGAGAATAAATAAATAGGATATATCTTGTGGAGATCAAGTGAAGAAAAAAGTATTCATAAATGCATGTGTTTTGTAAGATACTTTTTTTTTTTTTCCTAATATTTTGAAAGAAACACAGCAGGATGTAAGCAATTCATGGAGTTGCTGGAGTGCATTGATGAGAACTTCCTCCTTCAGGTGGTAGCGGAGCCAATGAGGAGAGGTGCTTTGCTGCACCTCATACTCACCAACAAGGAGGGGTTCATTGGGGATGTGAAGATCAAAGGCAGACTTGACTGCAGTGACCATGAGATGGTGGAGTTCAGGATCCTGAGAGGAAGGAACAGGGCAAAAAAGCAAGCTCACAACCCTGGACTTCAGGAGAGCAGCCTTTGGCCTTTTCAGAGGTCTGCTTGGAAGAGTCCCTGGAGGGAAGAGGGGCCCAAGAAAGCTGGTTAATATTCAGGGATTACCTCCAAGCTCGAAAGCAGTCCATCCCAACGAATAGGGAGTCGGCCAAAAATGCCGGGAGGCCTGCATGGATGAACAAGTTGCTCCTGGCCAAACTCAAACACAAAAAAGAAGCATACAGAAGGTGGAAGCAAGGACAAGTAACCTGGGAGGAATACAGAGACATTGAGCATCTAGGGATGAAGTTAGGAAAGCTAAAGTCCTGGTCAGAGATGTAAAGACAACAAGATAGGCAACAAAAGGAAGACTAAGGAAAACGTGGGCCCATTGCTGAATGAGACAAGGGACATGGTTACACAGGACATGGAAAAGGCTGAGGTACTAAATGACACCTTTGCCTCAGTCTTTACTAGCAAGACCAGCCTTCAGGAATCCCAGGTCCCAGCTACTGGGGAAAAGTCTGGAGCAAGTAAAGTGTACCCTTGGTGGAAGAGGATCAGGTCAGGAAATACTTAAGCAAAATGGGCATACGTATGTCCATGGGCTTTGATGGGATGCATCCATGAGTGTTGAGGGAGCTGGCTGATGTCATTGTGATGTCACTCCTGATAATCTTTGATCGATCATGGTAACTTGGAGAAGTGACCAAAGACTGGAGGAAAGCAAATGTCACTCCTGTCTTCAACAAGGTCAAGAAGCATAGGACCCAGAGAATGCCAGGCCAGTCAGCCACACCTCAATCCCTGGGAAGGTGGTGGAGCAGCTAATCCTGGAAATACTTTCCAGGCATATGAAAGACAAGAAAATCATATCATGAGTAGTCAGCTTGGCTTCACCAATGGGAAGTCATGCTTGACCAGCTTGATAAATTTCTATGATGAAATGACTGGCCAGGTAGATAAAGGCAGAACAGTGGATACTGTCTAACTAGACTTCAGTAAGGCCTTTGACACTGTCTCCCATAAGATCCTCATAAAGAAGCTGTTGATGTATGGGCTGGATGAGCAGACAGTGAGGTGGATTGAAAACTGTCTGAATAGGCGGGCCCAGAGGGTGGTGATCAGTGGCACAAAGTCTAGTTGGAGGCCAGTAACTAGCAGTGTACCCCAGGGGTCAATACTGCGTCCAGTCTTGTTCAACATCTTCATTAATGATCTGGATGATGGGGCAGAGTGTACCCTCAGCAAGTTTGCTGCTGATACCCAACTGGGAGGAGTGGCTGATACACTAGAGGATTGTGCTACCATCCAGAGGGACCTCAACAGGCTGGAGAAATGGCCTGACAGGAACCACACAAAGTTCAACAAGGAGAAGTGCAAAGTCCTGCCCCTGGGGAGGAATAACCCCATGCACCAATATATACTGGGGGCTGACCAGCTGGAAAGCAGCTTGGCAGAAAAGGACCAGGGTGTCCTGGTGGACACCAAGTTGAACATAAGCCAGCAATGTGCCCTTATTGCATTAGACAAAGTGTTGCCAGCAGGTCGAGGGAGGTGATCTATCCCCTCTACTCAGCACTGCTGAGGCCACACCTGGAGTACTGTGTTCGGTTCTGGGCTCCCCAGGAGAAGAGTGACATGGACATACCAGAGAGAGTCCAGTGAAGGGCTATGAAGATGATGAACTGGAGCATCTCTCATATGGGGAAAGGCTGAAAGAGCTGGGACTGTTCAGCCTGGAGAAGAGAAGTCTCAGGGCGGATCTCATCAATTTATATAAATACCTGAAGGGAGGGTGCGGAGAGGACAGAGCCAGGCTCTTTTCAGTGGTGCCCAGTGACAGGAGCAGAGGCAAATGGGCACAAACTGAAACACAGGTGGTCATGCCTGAACATCAGGAAACACTTTTTTGCTGTGAGGGTGCTGTGCTGAGCACTGGCACAGGTTGCCCAGGGAGGTTGTGGAGTCTTCATCCTTGGAGATACTCAAAATCTGTCTCGACATGTTCCTGAGCAACTAGCTCTAGGTGACCCTGCTTGAACAAGGGAATTGGGCAAGATAACCTCCGGAGGTCCCTTCCAACCTCAACCATTCTTTGATTCTGTATCTATGAAGTCTGTAAAGCTGGGTTTCAAAAATGTTGAGACGGCAGATAGATTGCTTTCTAAAAGCTGTTAATATTATGCTGATGGTACTTGAGGTAATTGAATGTTCAGATGGGGAGAAATGCTCTTGCTCAAATTTGGACTAGCAATTTTTGTAAAGGTTTTATAAGTCTCTGCTAGCTCTCTGTGCCTGCTTTTCTTAGCCAGGGCCTTGAAGCATTATTCATAATTACCCAGTGTTTTTACCGCTTCCATTGCATAATTTCTGTGATAGGAAACTGGTTTTGGTACTAACGTTAATGTGTACCATTTGTATACCTCACAGCACCACATTTGGAGGCCACCTAACCTGTCTTGCTGTTTTCTTTTTTTGTCAGTCTGGGATCTAGTGCAGCAATCTTACTTTTTCTTATTTGTACATTGTGTTCTTACAGATAAGATTTTGTTTGAGAAGAAAATGACATGAATCACATGTTCTATTGGGTTTCTGTTATCTGGTCAAATTTGAGATCGGATACTGGTAGTATCTGGTCAAATCTTTTAGTTTATGATTTTTTTAGTATTCTACCATGGCTGCTTAGAATATAGCAAATGCTGACTAGATGAAAACAACTGTGGTGTGTGTAAGCTTTTGTAGGGACTTACTAGTATTATATTTGCTGTAGAAGTATTATCATCTGTAAGGTTGAACTGTGTGTCGTCTTAGTATTTTATTTCTGAACATCTAAAGTTAAGAGAAAGCCCAATCATAAAACATGTTTATTATGAAAGAACTGGTAAGGATCAGATGCATGTTCTCTTGTCTGATTGTAGACTCAATTCTTATTTGTGATGTGAAGCATGGGTTCATCAAATACTAAATGTTAAAATTTATTTATTACTGTTTGTTCTTTTTTCTTTAAGTAGAATTACAGAAAAATATTTATTGAGAGGAAAAATATGAATGTAATATTGCTTTAAGAGTCAAAGGCCTTGATATTAAAAATTTGTATTAAAATAACCTTGGAATCAAAAATCTGTCAGAAGAAACTACCCCACATGTTTTGGGGGAAAAAGTTGGCAATTTAGTTAATACTTTGTCAAATACAGTTATATTATACTGATAGAATTAGGAACTTCTTGCAATTTAGAATTCTTGTTTTAAAAGCTCTATCATAAACCTAGTTTGCTCATCTATGTAACACTTGTTATATCTATCCTCTTATAGGATAAGGTAATTTGAGATTGTTGATTGGAATTTGGTCAATGTTGGTAGAATTTTAGAAAACAAGTGTCCTGTTCTCTAGATCCTGTCACAGGTTGATAAGCTTATTTATAAACATTAACCACTTACAGGTTCATGATCACTGGCCTGTGTTTTCTTTTAGTATCCTGCCTATTTATCAAAGCTGTTAGAAGTTTCCCCATTTTGACAATTCTTAATATCTTTCAATGATTGGTAGTTGAATTTTAAAAAAGTTTCATTTCAGTCAAGATAATGAAACAATGGCCATCTTTTACTTATTAAAGCATTCATTTTGCTCTGGATATCACCTGAACAAGTGTCGTGGTTTAACCTCAGCCGGCAACTGAGCACCACACAGCCGCTCGCTCACTCTCCCCCCACTCCTCAGTGGGATGGGGGAGAGAATTGGAAGAGTAAAAGTGAGAAAACTTGTGGGTTGAGATAAGAACAGTTTAATAATTGAAATAAAATAATAATAATAAAAGAATATACAAAGCAAGTGATGCACAATGCAATTGCTCACC
>NW_008794211.1:594849-597005 GCF_000699145.1 Aptenodytes forsteri | reverse complement strand
CTGTCCTGGCTGTGCCCCCTCCCAGCTTCTTGTGCACCTCCAGCCTTCTCAGTGGGTAGAGCATGGGAATCTGAGAAGTCCTTGACTAGTGTAAGCACTACTTAGCAACAACTAAACCATCAGTGTGTTACCAACGTTATTCTCCTCCTACATCCAAAACACAGCACTGTGCCAGCTACTAGGAAGGAAATTAACTCTATCCCAGCCGAAACCAGGACAACAAGATTTGCCCAATTTCTAAACTTTCATATGGGGGCCTGTGAAACAACAGAATCTGAATTTTCCTTTTATTTTCTGAGTGATTTTCAACTGCAAAGTTACAGAGTAACCTTTATTTTAATAGTTCAAAGTTCTTTTTTTCTGAAATAAGTGGGACTGTAAGGTAAGCTTTGTGCCTGTCCCAGAAACCTCAAGCTTTGATAGATAGTGATTCATTAGATTTGTTATAAATAGGCAATAAATAATTGCTCTTAAATCATAGTTATAACGTGCAGGCAAGTTACTACTGAATTTCAGTGGATGAGATCCAGTTCTATGGGTGTTTTATACATAGCAGTTGGCACTTAAAAAGAAAATTATTTTTGTTCAATAGTATATGAGAAATATGCATTTCTATTTCTACTTGAAACAGCTGCTGAGAATTTTTTTGGGGGGGAGGAGTGGAATGCTTTCTTTAGAGTGACCACTTTAAGTCTGATTTTAAATTTAAAAATGCTACTTCTTGTGTTAAGGTTGCATGAGGTGACTGCTAAATATGTCGTCATTGTGGAGAATGGAGAGTACTACAATTGTTTGGCAATTGGGAGATTGAATGTACTTCGCTTTTATCTGTTTGATAGTCTGTTACTTCGGGATTTATGCAAAAAGAGAAGCCATTGCAAGAGCACACAAGAAATGGCACCATAATAGAGACTTACCACAGATGTACCTACATGAAACAGTAAAATTTGAAAGTTAGCTTTTCCAGGACTGGTGGAAGTTGTTTAATCTGTTTTGCCAGTGCAAGGATCAAAATATCAAAATGTACACCTTGAAAGTATGCCTTAGGGAAAAAGCATCTCATAGGGAACTGGGAGCTGTCAGCTCAAGCTTAGGTATAAGGGGGGGTCTTAGGTGTTTACTGTTCTGTGGTGAAGGTTGGAAATATTTTATCACAGATAATTTTTAGTGGGACACATACATTAAATGGCTCACAATTATATAAGGATTTGATTCTGGATAGCTGCTTAATTGTTTTAATGTGGAAAATGTGTACAAAGGATGCACAGTAGCTTGAAGTTACTAGTTGATATTTCGGTATGGTTTTCCATACGGAATCCTACTAATAGCCATCCAATACACATAGATGCAGCAAACTGTTGCTGCCTCAAATATATAAAGTAGGTAAAACTTAAAATAGCTTTGTTAAATTCTACATTGCATTTACTCTGCTGTATATTGAAATACTGGTTTTTAATAAATTTGAATCTGGATTTTTCTTTGTAAATGCTGAATATTTCTTTTTTCTGCTCTACTAGATGCTTGTGACTACTCCGGAGAAATGGGATGTAGTGACAAGAAAAAGTGTTGGTGATGTAGCCCTCTCTCAGCTGGTAAAACTCTTGATTCTCGATGAAGTTCATCTGTTGCATGAAGACAGAGGACCAGTACTTGAAAGTATAGTAGCACGTACTTTACGTCAGGTAAGAGTGAAAAAATCTTCAAAAGAATTTTATTTTGGTCAAGAATAGATAGATTTCAGTGTAAAAGGAGAAATGTTTAGACAATTAAATCAAAATGCTTAGGCAGTTTACAGTTTATTTTGTAGCTTTTCTGTAATAAGAATGAAGAAAAATTTTTGTTTTCTACCTTTTCTTCTGTATTATATCAACTATCAGATTCCTAGGATGCATAATTTATTACAGAGCTATTTATTTATGATTTATTTACTTAATGTTAATTGACTTACTGTACAAGTAACAGCAAAATTAAACATTTTTAAACAAATAATAATCAGGTTAATGTTTTAAGATAACCAAAATTTTTTACCAGGAATGCTGATTTTTAATTAGCAGTTTTCCTAGGAGAAAATTTTTTTTAATGAAGAGTAGTGTCTTAAATCTAGGTAAAAATTTCAGCACTGCTAGAAAAATACTATGTAACTTTTCTTTAGCATA
>NW_008794211.1:592173-593526 GCF_000699145.1 Aptenodytes forsteri | reverse complement strand
ATGCTTTAGTGGTACTTTCTAAATACCAGGATTTAAAATGGCAAAAGGAGGAAAGGATGAATGTGTGTGGGTTTTTCTTAAATCTTGTACAAAAGAAGGATTCAGAGTTAGGCAATAAATAAGATTGGTCTCAATGGTGAGATGTGCATTTACAAGAAAAATAAAATGTGGAATTTAGGGATGAATAAAAAGGATGGAATTAGGATAAATAAATAATGGTAAGGAGAGGATAGAGTGCCATTCTTTTTTTTCTTTGACATGCAGAGCAAAAGTATGTCAATACAAATAATCTGTAATGAGTTAAAAATGAACACAATTGGTATTGTTGTGGTTCTATTATAGCATGTTAAATGTTTAAAGCCTTTTAGTTTTCAAGATGCTTTTTTCTTGGTAAGGCTACGCTAACCTTGTTAAGGCTTTCTGAATCATCTGGTTCCAGCTCCTCTAAGAACAGAATAAAATGGATGTCTGCTGTAATCCAGTACAGAAAGTGTAAAGTTCCTGTATAAAGAACAACATAAGTAATAATTCCTTAGAAGAAGCTAAACTTGGAAAGATTTTTTTTTTTAATTTTTTTTTTAAATGGAGAGTAGGGCTTTGTAAAGTTTAGACTACCTCAAGGGCACTAAAACTTAACCTGTTTGATATTGTAATTTCTTTCTTAAATGGATTTGATTACCTTGTTTTCCTTAGGTGTCTTTAAAGTAAAGCATCTCAGCTTTTAGCAGTGACCGTGATGGTCATTGTCTTCATGTCAGATTGCAAGACTCATTCATTTTTTAATGCGAAGTTTTGTGAGACTTGTAAGGTAGGCTCCAGCTGTTCGAAATAGATGTCTAGAGCCATTTTATCTGCCCTACATTATTCAGCTTGGCATCCTGTTTCTGCTTCATTTGGACACAAATCTCCCATAGATCCTTTCCTTTTGTGTCTGTCAAGCCTGTGCAGGTAACTTAAGGAATATAAAATCTGAGGCAATTATGTCTTGTGTACTGAATGCTACCCTTAGTGCATTTATTGTAATATAGCAGTATCTTGCTTCAACACTCATTTAAAAAATAGGTCTCTAGGGTGCTTTAATCTTCTAGGATTTCAAGGTTTGTTTTACCTACCAAGTTGGAGTTTAATTCATCTGGAATTGAAGCTACTGATTTGTAACCCTTCCTTAAGTGAGACAGTTGGGAAGAAAAACAAAATGCAAATCTTGAAATTAACTATCTCACCACCTTTCTGAAGACCTTATTTATTTTAAGTTGGTAAGAAAGGCAGTATTGGAGATCACTATGAATCTTTACAGGAAGGCGGTTGAAGAGAGGGAAAATTTGCAGTATAAAAATACATTAACACCCCCCC
>NW_008794211.1:576799-592095 GCF_000699145.1 Aptenodytes forsteri | reverse complement strand
GTAGAAGTATTTAGAATTATGCAGTAGAATACAATTCCAAACAAAAATATTTTTAATTGCAAGCCTCCCAGAGAGCTAGGGGACAAAGAAACAGGAGGTGTTTTGTACAAGTGTTTTAGCTTTTTAATATGGAAACAAATAATAAGAGGATTAGTTTTAGAAGTTACACTGAAATGTTATACTGTAGCATCTGAGCCTGCAAGCATAGCTCTGTGAAGTTTGCATTATACATCCATAACTAATTATGAAATTACTGGAACTTCAATTTGGTGACTAAAAAAGATAACAAATTTTCTGATTTCAGAAGTATTTCACTGTACTTTAGTGAAAATACTATTACAGATGTTTTAAGTGTAAAAATATCACACCTAATAATGTTCTAATGATATTTTGCAAAGAAAAAATATTTGGTTACATTTCTTTGGTTCTGTTCCCTGCTCATAGTTCTGTTTTCTGCATTTTGATACAAATTTGTAAATGTCCCTGGAGCAGGAACTAAACCCAGGATATTCAGCCCATCCCTGGAGAATGTCCTTCTGACTTCGATGATTCTGTATGAAACATAAAGCCTCTCTCCAGCCCTTCTGAAAGTAGTTCTAGAACATATTTTTCATTGATATCTGTAGAAACCTCGTACTCATTCAATATTCATGCACGCAGGAGATAAGAATAATTGTTCAATTCTCAAAAAAACAAAACAAAAAAACCATTGACAACATCAATCTGAAATACCGTTATTGTCAATTGCACCACTGCAATAATTGCTGAAATCAGTTACCTGATTTGTATACTGGTTTAAGACATCAGAAATATTGACTAGTTTTTCCTAATTCGTTGTGGAGGGATTCAGAAAGTGATTAGACAAGTAATTCAAAGAAAAATCCATTGCAGATTAATAGTCACTAGATCAGACTGGGGGCTGTGGTAACTGGGGCTATGCTGGCAAATATCATTGACATTTTCCCAGTTTCTGTACTGTCCCTTTCGGCCACTGTGAGAGACAGTGTATTGAAGCAGTTGGTTTTTTGGTCTGACCTGGAACAGTCATTTCTTGTATCACTTCTAGGATAGAACTGTGATAAATTCCTTTGAATACTACTTCAGCCTTTTCAATAAATCACAAATAGCTACTCTAATAATGGTGTCTACCTATAGTACATCTTCCCTAGCTTGTATATGAGACAATGTCATGATTCCTGTGCAGGTCAGGATGTATAATGTAGTGCCTTTTACGTTTTGCAGGGCTTGCTATCCTGTCTTACAGAAAAAGCATCTCCTTGTTTTGTTGGTGTGTGAGGGTTGCTTTGCTTAGATGGCGGATAATAGAAAAACAGACAATGGATTTTTTTTACTATTATTTGGGGGGGGGAGGTGTCTTTTTAAGAATTAGTGTTCAATTAGCTACTTGGGCCTACAACTGTGCCCGAAAAGAATGTTTTGAGATCTGTATTCATATGCTGTACAAATACAGCTATACAAATACATTCTCAAAACAGGAATATCCTGATGCATTAGCAGGTCTGTCCTAATTTGTACCTCAAAATTGTTGAATTGTGGTTATACTTTCCCCCAGATGAACACTGAGTAACACCACTTACTGTAAGACTTTAACATGTTCATTTTAACTTATGGCATTTTTTAGAATCAGGGTTTTTTTAAAACCTGGAAGGAGCATATATATTGGAATTGCTGACATTTTTACTCATAGCAGAATGAACAGCATATTTGTGCATGTTTGCACTTTTCAAATTTTAGAGAATGCTTCTGCAAGTGATTTAAATTGACTTTGCTAAACATTTTGGTGGGAAAATTGCTTTGAGCTCTGTTATATACTGTAGGTATAACATCAAACAACTTCTTTGAATCCAATTTATAGCTTTGATGTTTAAAGTTTTAGTCTAGAGCATAATGCAGATGTGAAACTGAAATAATTAAACCTTTTAATCAAACTTTCCACACTTCTGTAATATCTACTAAGCTTATTAGCTTGAAAGGAAAAAATTGACTGCTTTTAAAGGACACTGAATTATTTTGTCATAATTTTTCAGAGATTTTGATGACTTCTTTGCTGCTTACGGGTATTTTTTCACAAAAAGCATACTTGAGTGATATGTTTTGGTACCTTCTCTCAACTATGTGAATGATAAATGAAATAAAAGAAAATCCATAGTAAAAGATTTCTCAGATTTTGGGGAACCAAAGCTCCCATCTTAGACACACAAATATTGTTCTTATTACAGTCTTCATTCTTCAAATTTAAGTTTCAATTGCTTTATGTTTTTGTATTAGATCAACAAAGTTGCTGGATAAATAATAGGTAGGACAACACAGCAGGACAAGCAATCCAGAAGATTCCTGGAGTGCATTGATGAGAACTTTCTCCTCCAGGTGACAGAGGAGCCAACGAGGAGAGGTGCTTTGCTGTACCTCATACTCACCAACAAGGGAGGGGCTCGTTGGGGATGTGAAGATCAAAGGCAGGCTTGGCTGTGGTGACCATGAGATGGTGGAGTTGTTCTCCTTCCCCTGGAAATTCTCATGTTTCCTTTCTGAGCTTTCTTGCCTCATGACACCTTATTTAAGAAACTTTCCCTCTCAGCCATTGTGTAGTTTTCTTTGCTCTGGATGCATTTTCAGTATCTCTAGTTCCTCATTATCTCCTCTACCTCTTTTTTTCTGTCCCTTTGTTTCCCTCTTTTACCTCCTTGCTAGAAATCAGAAGCAAACAAGTTCAGAGGTTTCTCACCCAAAGCCAAATGCCTAATTGTTATCAAATTAGGAATTTTTATGTGCTTGGAATCCCATTCTTGATTAAGAAAATTTAAGCAGTTTAAAAAAAAAAAAAGCAAGGCTGATAGCTGGTGACTAAGAACAGCCGATAAGATTATATATCTTGTCTCTAATGATAGCCCACTGTAGTTCCTATATGTGTCTTTTGGGACTAGAATGCATCAGTAAATAATGGCATTGGCATTTCATTTGATTCTTCATTTCGCATCTTGAGTGACTGCTGTTAGTCTTTTGTCCTTTTGATGTTCCTTATGTAGGCTGATCAAGTTTCTCAGCATCTTCTATTACAGAATAAACCAAACAAGATTACTGAAACTACTTCTACAATAATTTTTTTGTTTCCAGCTGTAACTGTTGTGGGGCTTTTGTCGCTGAACATTCTTATGTTTGCAATTGGTATGTTTAGAGGTTTTCCTCCTATTACTCAGTTCTATCCTTTTTATACCTCTAAGAATTGCATGTACTTAATTTGCTAACACATCGTCTTCAGAGCTTGCATTCAGATGCTTGTTCATTAAGTCCTCAGACAAACCTCTTTATAGTTGCTGCAGGATTCACTTGTTGCTATAAGAATGTTTCTCGAGAATAGTGTTTCGTTTTGCAGCTGTGGCCTGTTTTAGAATGAGCTAAATTAAAAGAAATTTAGTTTGAATGGGACCATTAACCTAGATTTATCTGTATGGCTGACGCACACATCAGTTATATTAGTTCTGCCAATCACCTGCTCTTCTTGTCACCAGTTATTTTTTATTTACTGCATATCATGGACAAAATTATTGAACAGAGTCAGGCTTAGAAAGCAATTAGAGGCATCCCTTTTTAATTGCTGTTTTTCAATTATACGTTCTCTTTAAAATCTGTCAGTTCATCAGCTTGTGATAAATTTAATACATGTTTTCTTGCTATTCTGAGATGTTATTTTTAAACAGTATGTTGTGCAGCTGTATGTCTAGTGCCTTACATGAATCTGGATCTATCTTGTTATCTTTTCTGGCAGCCTTGTAATTGTGTAAAAATGACTTTTTTTAAACAATATACTTTTTTAAAACAAAACCTAATCTCCATTTGTTTGGAAAATGTTATGTATCAGATATCCAAATTAATCTTCAGCTTTTCTATTACTTTGCATGGAAGTGATGTCAGGAAGTCATTCTGCATGTCATTTTTTATTATTGATATGTGAACATTTTTCCATTTTTGTGATTATCCATGGAGTTTAAAAGGTAATAGTGATTGTTGTATGTTTTATGTTCTTTCATAATATGGTAAAGCAGTTAAACTGGTTTGTAGAAGGGTTCATATTTCTTTTTATTTCTTAGTTTGGGAACAAAACAGTAAGCGTAGTATGAAAAGGCATTCTGTAATTCAAGAAAAACTGACATGGTGCTGTGCAGGGCATAGAAATCTCTTAATAGGTATATTCAAAATGTCATTTCTTAAGGCAAAGTATTGCATACTTAATATTTAGCTGAGGGAAAACAATATGGCTTCTAATAGTGCTTTCTGCATGGTTACAGTTTTTCAGTACCTCTAGATTTTTAAATATGTTCTAAATGGAGGACTGAGATCACAGTATTTTCAGGGTTCATTGGAAGCAGAGTAAAACTCATTTATAAAATTACTTAACTAGATGGTTGCCTAGTAACAAATGCATCCTGTGCAGAGTGTTTGAGTTGTAGATAACGTCCTACGTAGAATCTTCAAAACAGTATTAGTAATTGCATTTTTACTATGTACTTTTGATTTTGCAATTTTACTGGGTTTTCCATTTTTGTTCCTAAAATTAGGAAATTACCACCTATGTGGACTGATTGACAACTTCTTAATTCTTTCATTAGACAGTAAGCAAGATATCAATAAACAAGTAAACACTGGTGAAACATTCTAACAAACCTCCTTCTTAGTCATTTTGAAACACCTTTTTTTTTTTTTAATGTTCTAAGAATTCCTCCTTTTTTTCCTTTCTTTTTCTCCTTTTTTTTGGATAACGTGAAAAACATAGGTCTTTTGAGAGGCTGAGACTTAGAGGCATTCTCGGGGTAAGAGTGCTATCTAACTAATAACTAATGTAAATCCCTGTATGCAGTACTTCATTCCTACCACTGTTGAGCAGAGAACTCAGGAACCTACATTAAGAGTTCATCTTCTTGCACATCTAGACTAAAAACTAAGAAACACTTGTGTCTAATTTTCTGTGTATCTTGTCTTCAGTGTACATCTGAAGGGCATACAGACTGAAAGAGGGTGTGTTGAAGTGATCCTGGGTCATCTGAATATCAGATTAATTTCTAACCAGTGGACAGTTCTTCAAAGATTAGAATATGTAAACTTCTCTGCTTCACTTAATTCTGTGCTGGAGTTGAAAAATCAGGGATATGCTTTCCAGCTTGATTGTAATTCATTCTGTGGATGTGATATTTTAATACATGGAAATGGGAAGACTGCCAAGATCACAAAGTTCAGGAAGAACTTTAGAAGTCAGATAAAAGAGTATCTCTATGCATACTCTGTATGCTCTCAAGTGGCGGCGGTAATGTAATGAGATGATATGCAAATCTTAAAACCTATTAGGAAGAAAACGATCCTGCTGTGATCAATTTACAATCCAGAGAGGCACTTCCAATACCTGATCCTTTATCATTTACAGTGTAAATGCGGATGATGCTTGAGTGTGGAAATCGGTGCTGGAGAGCTGTCTTCTCTTTATTTTTTCTGTATACATGGAATTTCATGGTGTGATAATCATGTTCTGTGAACGTGTATGATGAACATGCTGTCAATTCTCCACATGCCATCGTGAATGCTTCTGAATTAGATATACTAATTAGATATGTCATTTAAATATAGTTATGGCAATTTTATTTCTTACTCCCAGTGTAATATCAAATCAATAAAATATAGTAAAGCTTTCAAAGAACATGATGTGCAAATACTGTGACAGTTCAGTTTTCCAAAGAAAGCCTTGTAAGTTCCAAATGGTGCTTATATTTTTACAGAGATAATTAAACACATATGAAGATTAAAATGTTTGAGATTGTGTGCCAGTAGTGAAGAAAATGCACTTAGCTGCATACCACCAGCCAGTGATAGGGAATGTAAACAGAAAACTTTGTGATCCAAAATGTCTTTTCAGTAATTTTTACTGCAAATTCAGGAAAAGATTATGTGTTCACAGTGTCTTGTATATGAAGGCGCAATCTCTAATTGGGACTTCTAGGACCAAATAATAACTGATCCAGCACATGAAAAATATTAATGTTTGAATAGACTGTATTTACAAAGGGCATCTGCACACTTTCAAGAAATACTTTTGTTTAGAAGCATCTGAGAGCAAAACATATTAATGCTTGCTCTTAAAGGGAAAGTCAGAAAAGTAGTTGAAAAATGTTTGCAGAGAACTCTGTTCTAAAAATGTGTTAGAATTCTAAAAACCGTTATGAAAAATAAAGTCTTTATAGTGCTTGGATAGATGAATAATAGATAAGTAATTGAAACTGAATTATAATCACAGAGAAAATGCAAAAATAAATCATGTGTTATGGTTGCATATTCAGATAATTCTGTTTTTCTAACTTTTAAGTTTAGCACAGTTTTGGTCACTGCTGTTTGTATATTGCCGTGTACTATTAAAAGAATAAAAAAAGTCATTCTGTATATGAATGTGATGATGTGCAGACACATAGGGTTTTAGTTTACAGTTTTAATTTGATGTGAGCATAAAATAACTGGGAGAGTAGTTGTGATACGTTTTGTCTTTTAGAGTAAATGTACCTCTTTTTGCTTCTTGATTTTTTTTTATATATATTTATAATTGATATTTTGTGATGCTAAGTGGATATAAAAGTAGATGGTAAAAAAATAAAGATTTTTTTTTTTGTTTGGATGGCCTTGAAAGAAGTTAAAGATATTGATGGAATGATTTAGAGTCTTAATAGTCTTTATTTAATTACGAAGACTAACAAAATGTTACTATAGAGCAAAATACATTATTGCCTGATTTCTTATAGCACGCTGACTAGATTCTTGTGGCGTGATATAAATAGAAAACTAATTGTCCAAATAATTTGTAAATTTTAGATTTCTAAATTGAAAAAAATATGTAGGCACTATATACATATACAAAAATATATGTAAAGTATAATATAAAATATACAAAAACATATTTTGTTTAAAAATGTGCTATGCATATTAGTAATTTTAATTACTTGCTTGTGTTAACTCTCTGCTGTGGTTTTCATGTGGAGTTGTAATTCAGGGTTTTCAATCAGCTTCTTAACTCCAGGGCCAACTGCCAGATTAGTGAAGTTAAATGGCTTCTTTTTACAAAGGTTTTGAAAGTGGCAAGTCTCCGTAACTAAACTGTAACTGTTCTCTAGGCATTATTTATATTTTGAAAGTAAACTCTGAACAAACAACTTACAGTTAATTGCTGTAAAAATTCACAATTCCATGGTTATTAAGCAGAGTTCTTGTTAATTGTTTAAACACTTGAAATGCTTTCCTACCTTCAGATGGAACTGAGCACATTTTCAAGCTAGTGCTTTCAGGCTCTTAGGAGATTTGAAAAAAATTGTTACTGAATTTGGCAAAATCAAATAATGTTTTCCAGATTGGAGCTCAGTTATACTTTCAGATTGTTGTACTTATTATCAGGTGATTGTGAACAAAGTACAGGATAAATATATCAGCAAGTGGCTACTGTTCTTACAGATTGGAACTGAGCACATTTTCAAGCTAGTGCTTTCAGGCTCTTAGGAGATTTGAAAAAAATTGTTACTGAATTTGGCAAAATCAAATAATGTTTTCCAGATTGGAGCTCAGTTATACTTTCAGATTGTTGTACTTATTATCAGGTGATTGTGAACAAAGTACAGGATAAATATATCAGCAAGTGGCTACTGTTCTTACAGATTCAGGTTAAAAAAAAAAAAAGCGTATAAACATTAATTAAACTTTTGTACCAGGTGCAGGTGCCCAGGTACTGGCAGCAGGGGCTGCAGGGTGGCCTCTGTGAGAAGAGGCCAGGGCTGCTGTGTGCCGGACACAGTCAGTTCCAGCCACCTCCAATGGATCCACCGCAGCACACAGCTCAGCCCAGCAGCCAGGCTGGTGGTGCCTCTGTAGAAGCATATTTAAGAAAGGGTAAAATCACTGTGCAGCAGTTGAGAGAGAGAGAAGTAGGGAAAAAAGTGTGAGAAACAACACCGCAGACAGCAAGGTCAGTGCAGAAGGAGGTGGTGCTCCAGGGGATGGAGCCAAAACCAACCAACCAAAGAAAGAAAAAAGAAAACCACCCACTCCACACACCACCACCACCACCCCCCTGCAAAAAAAAGAAAAAACCTCAAACACCTCAAAACTGTGTCACTGAGGTTGACTGTAGCCCTTAGGTCATCACATAATCCAGCTGTAAAAAGATGTGTAAGAGATGGTAATGCTTCTTTGTACTGTTCAAGGTGAATGCTGCTTTTGTTCCCTGCAGATGGAAGACTTTTGAAAATGAAATCTCTCATTTGTCCCAGTCATCTCAAAATTTGCATTTACATATAAGATTTTGTTGTACATGGGCTTTCCTTTGCAAAGCTGCTCTTTGTATAAGTGCAAAAGGGTCAAGCAGCAGGTTTTCTGTGTTGTTTAGTTGGTTGAGTCCACAGTTTAAGCATCCAAATTTTTGCCATGGGACATGTCCGTTACCAGGCAATGTAGTGGTTTACTTTGTCTGCTTGATGTCTGTAGAGTTGTGGGGGGTGGTTTCTTTTGGGATTTGGTTTATTATTTTGGTGTGCTTGTTACTCGCCAGGTCTGTGTTATGGTATGGTGTATTTGATCTTCCTTGGCAATGATCTTCATATACTTTTTAATCATCTTTTTTGAAAACTTTTAATTCATCTGTTTTAATTACATGGCACTTCCTTTCACTTTAACTCAAAGTAACAAAAAGTATTCTAAGTAAAACCTCATATTGTTTTGAACAGGACTTAGCCAGGTAGAAGTTACCAGCCTTACTCATCATGAGACATTCACGCATTTGAGACAAGTTGAGAACCTCGTATACGGCTTCAGTTACAGTGTATAAAAAGCCTTTTGATGAAAATTACTGTGAACTTTGCTTCTAAATAATTATGCTAGTAAGAAAGTTGTGAGCCAGCCTACATGGCTCTTAATATTCCAGAAGGAGATGGGAAAATTCTTGTGTACTTTCCTCTTTCAAGTCTTTTGGCTGGTTTCATTCTTTTTGAAAATTACCTGGAAATATATATAATATGCAGGCTTTTATATGAAACGGAGTATTTCATTGTAAAGCACCATTTCTGTCCCTTATCAAATGGGAAGGCATGTAATGCAAACATTTGGGGCATTTTTAAAAAAAAAAAAAAGATAGAAAAAATGTCTGTTACAGAGCGACTTCCTGGTATTTAAATATCTTCAACTCTGCAGAAGTAGTGCTACATACTGGAGAAATGCAGATAGTAATAAACTAGAATACATTGCCTGAGAGAGTTGTGGAAAGGTCTAAGCAAAAGCCAAGACTGAGGAATGATATGAATTACATTCTTCTTTCTTTTCAGAATTGGGGTGTGATTTGGACTAAGGAAGAAATTGTACCAAATTATCTGTCCTAGTTTTGCCTATAAATTGGACTATCCCTTCTTAACAAAGCCAGTTTTACTGCTATTGTTCCTCCATGTCAGTTAATTACTGCTAACCTTTTGGAGGGCAAAAGTACAATAAAATAGAAAGATGAATAAGCAAGATTTGATGGAATTGCAGAGTGCTCTGGTTTCTTCAATACAGGGTAATCACTAACATCTATTGTTCACCTTTTGTAGAAAGTATTAAATGCTTCTTTCACATTACTGTTTTATAAGAGATGTTTTAAAACTCTGTGCTTGATTTCTTGGTTTATAACACTTGGATCATTTACAGGTTTTCTGTTTTTTAATAGGTTGAATCTACACAAAGTATGATTAGGATTTTGGGCCTTTCAGCTACATTACCCAATTATCTTGATGTTGCTACATTTCTACATGTCAATCCCTGCATTGGACTATTCTACTTCGATGGCCGTTTCCGACCGGTACCGCTGGGGCAAACCTTTATAGGAATTAAGACAACCAATAAGGTAAAGTATCATGAATGCCAAAAAAAGGGTTGCTGTTTGTTTTGATCATGCTTCATGTATGTATGTGTAGGGGGTACTGGTTTATTATGCTACAGGTGTTTTATGAAGCATATTTTCTTCTGTATAAAGATATGCATAATTGAAAGGTGCTTTAAGAATTGTGTTTCCTCAGTTTACAATACTTGTAAATAGGCCTTGTTGTAATTGGATACAATGGTATCTAGCTTTGCTTTGCCTCCGCTTCGCTAGAAAGTTTTGCTTGATTAAGGAGAAATCATCACCCTCAACTGCAGAGTTACTGTAGCAGCTGATTTTTCTGCCTTTCTCGTTTCAGTTTTCCATTTTGCTAGAAACAGCGGTGCTTCTTGTTTGGCTGTAAGGATGCATGAGGAAAGTTTTAAGAAAATATTCGTTTATGAAATCTGGAGAGAGAGAGAGACTAATATGACATGCATTAATACTAGTTGGATATAAGTTATTGATGAAAACCTTAGCATGCTAAGCCATTAACTGTCATATATGCATATCTGGTAGAAAACACGTTAAAGTAGTCCCTAAATAAGCTTCTTTACTCTTTGTGCTCTTGCTTATTTTGGGAAGCAGTAAGGCTGTGGTCAGGTATAATATTCTTATTAAAAATCATAAGTGCAGTGCCACTTGAAACGTAAATTATAATTCTTTTAATACAGGAATTAATTAAAACACTTTTCCATAAGGTTTCCTATGCATCTCACTAGCTGATAATTAAAGCTTATATAGCTCAACTTTTAGAAAATCTTATTCTGCTATGATTTAACAGAAACCAAACATTTTCAATCAAAAGTTAATTTCATAGCTTAATAAATAATGGCATTTTTTTTCTTTTTTGTAAAAATGGACATTGCCTTTCTTACCAGGTTATTTAAGTAGTTCATTCCATCTGCAGTGCAGGAAAGAAACTTATTTTACAACTGTAGGGAGCCATTTCAAGTCTATACACACAAGAATAGTTTACCATATGGTGCTTACCATGATTTGCATATTTTAACCTTCATTAATTGTTTCAAGTACCTTCCCTGTTATTTGCTGCTGCTTTTCTTTAATCTTTTCCTGATACTTGATTTGAATATTTAGTTTATTTCCACTCTATGGTAAGAAAAAAGGAAAGACTCCATTTCTTCATACTCACTTTAGAATGCATTTGTGATTTAAAAATCAAAGAAATATTCAAATTATCCTATAAAGTTTGAAATTACTAAAAACCAGCAAGTTTTCTAAAAAAAACATGAGGACATGAGGAAATATTAGGAGGTAGTAGTTATTCTGAAATGTGAGTACCTAGCAGACGAAGACAACTGTTTTGGTAATACCGCAGCCAGGAGTTTCTTTCTGCTTTTCAGAAGAATGTCATTACAGATTTCAGGGAGTAAAATACATTTTGCAATCAAGATAATACACTTCATAGCAGATGAAAAGTAAAAGTATTAAGCCTCTTTGAGAAAGTATTAG
Source organism: Aptenodytes forsteri (assembly GCF_000699145.1). Lineage (NCBI taxonomy): Eukaryota > Metazoa > Chordata > Aves > Sphenisciformes > Spheniscidae > Aptenodytes > Aptenodytes forsteri. Next base: position 580,694 of record NW_008794211.1, on the reverse strand, counting down.
CGTTATCCTGAATAGAATCCTAAATCTGCCAAATTATTGCCAATATCAACATCCTTCTGCCCTACATAAGAGGAGGAAAGCAATGTAAAAACCCCCAGAATCAAAAGCAGTTCTTGCAGAACATCAGCAAGTGCAATAAGTACTATGTCTATATCCACACTGATGAGTTACAAGGAGATAGAAGGCTGTTAGTTTATTTAGGTAGATGCTTTGCCACAGCTTTCTGACATCCTTCATCCAAAAAACCTCCCAAAAAATTTGGAACTGATTAGTGATTTGCCAAATCACATGCAAACTGTAGGCAAGCTTTCAAAGTTAAGGGCAGCATGGTGTATTTATTATGCATAGAAGTTAGCCAGGAAAGCTTTTAAAACTCTGTACATTGAAACTCTTAGAGCATATGGGACCAAGACTGAAGTTTGGCTTCTTCAGTCAGAGGTCTGTTAATGTCAGGTATTTTTCTTTATGCATGTTTATGTTTTCCTCTTTAGGTATAAATGCAAAGAATACATAAAGTTGTGTTTGTATGTACGTGTGTATATATATGTCCACATTTGTATTTATGCACTGCCTATATACATTTCTCCTTAATGATTTTCACTTGTTATTATTTGAAAAAATAATTAAAATGCTAACCTCTCGTTTTCAGAATAATTAGACCGGCTACTTGTCTCTTGCACACATGTTCGTATTGTCTCATCTTTTTATTACTATGCTTGTGGGATGCCAAATGTGAATGTTCTCTTCTTCCCTCTAATGCTGTTTTAAAGCTGTGGTTTTCAACTTTCAGCTGTTCTAGGTAACTCCAAGTACTAAACTTCCATTTTTGAATTCTTATGTGCTTTGCTTGTAAAACATTTCTTTGTTTCAAAAAAATTTGGTTATAAAACCACTATCTTCTTTCCACCCATGAATGCACAAATGAAGAATGGAGTGATTGTTCTGATTTTGAACTTCATTTATTTATTTTGATTTGTCACAACCTTAATACTGAGGTGCATTCGAGTAGATACATGCTATTTATATTGTGCTACATTAAAGAAATTGGGGAAAAAAAATCTTTAGAGTAGCTTGAAGAATACTTTTCATTTTAACTGAACTCTTTTTTTTTTTTAACCTTTTTGAAACATTTTATTTATCCATAATTGGAAACTCCGTACACTGTACTCCCACTGTTCCCTGTGCATGACACAACTATGAAGAAATTTCTGATTTCTATGGCAAAAAAGCTGACAATCGGTAATTTCCTGGTTATATATATCTGCAATGTAAAAACTATTTTTGTAGTTTGGGAAAGAATTAATGTTAGGTAAGATGATGTATTAAATGGATACTTCATCAATATCCTGTAGAAGTAAGATTCCTTAATATGAAACAGATAAATTAAAGAATAGAACTGGGTTACGTCTCTTTCGTCATTTAAAAAAATAACAAAGTCACGTAATAAATTTTCTATCCACTGCCCTTCTTTGTATGTTATCTACTTATTTTCATGTTCTGTTTGTGAATTGAAGAATACCAAAAAGATACTGTTAGGAATGGGAATCAGTATATTATAAATTTAATTTCATAATCACATTTTTTTTTTTTTCATGGATCACTGTAAATTGCTTGATATGGAGTAGAAAATATATAAAGATAGAAATGCTTTTAATATGAGGTATGATGTTTGTTTTTCAGGTGCAGCAGCTGAATCATATGGATGAAGTATGTTATGAAAATGTGCTGAAAAATAATGGCGCTGGACCATCATAAAGATGTATTAAGAAATATTTTTTAAATTTTTTTTTAATTATTTTGAGATATATCACTTCAGAGGTCGTCTCTAATCTTGAAAACACTTTATAGAAACAGCATGCAAGAAAATCTGGCTAAATAATGTCAGTTTCTAGCTAAGGTGAAAATTCCTGGTACTTCATATATCCCTTAAAGTAATTAATGTATATTTATGTCACTTTTTAAAATGACAAGGCAAAGTAGGTCAATACTTTAGAGACCTGAGACTTAGGTACATTTAATGATTAAAAAAAGAAAAAATACAGCACTTAGTTATTCTCCTTAGCCTTTCCCATATCTTTCAAATTCTAGTGTCTCCTGTTAGAGCTGAGGGATGAGAATTATGCAGAGTGTTCAAGACATGGTGCGCAAGAGCTCAGCATCTGTCACTTGAAATATCTTGGGGTTTGTGTTTTGTTTTCTTTTTAAAGGAAGTAATCCTTCATTTTGCTTTACAATAGAGGTTTCTGCAGTGAATTTTCAAGTTTGAAATTCCCCTCCGCTAAGATGGTGGGCTTACCTCATTTGCCTGAATGGTTTATCATTCTGTTATCTTTGTGCTCCTGAATCACCCCCATGCAACGTCTCATTTTTGTTAGAACTTTCCACATAGAGCAGTGTGAGCAGCAGTAGTTGTAGCAGGTATGGCACCCGTTCAGAGCAGGAGCAAAAACTAATGCAATGTGATCCTTGAAGAGGCTTTTCACTAAATCACATATATATAAAAAACTCTTTCCCACACAGTCACACTAAGAATTGCACGTTTTCCCTTTTTCACAGAAAATTCAGACTGGTGGTTTTTGAAAGATGAACAGTTGGTTTATGACTTGGGGGGAGAAAAATATTTCAGCAACAGCTTCTTAGTCCTCCTGCTTCCCCTGGTTTAACACCATTCTTCCACTTATCTTCTCTTGTTGATATCAGTCATTGTTGTTACATTCAGAAAACTTTCGTGAAGATTACATGTGGAAATGCTCATATTTTCCTGAGTGAAGATTGTTAACAAAATTTGTTGGCAGTACCAAGAGAACTTTAGTTTATTTTCTCCTCATTGTCAATTATGCACATACCTTACCAAATTCCTAACACTGAGGTGCGTTTAGTTGCTTATCTTTAATTTCTTGTTATGATTTTGTGTATTTTCACTTGCTGTAGATAAATCTACAAGTAGCAGATTCTTTAATCAGTATGTCTAAATAAGTAACATATCTTGGATTCCCGGCAGGAAGTTGCATGCTGTTCCAGCATATTTATTGCACCTTTCTTCCCCTCTCTTTTCTTCACACCGAGGAAAAAACTGTCTACAAACATATATAACATTATTTGAAAAATTCACGTACAATAAGTTGTTTAATTCTAGTAGGAGATGTTTTTGTAGCTTTCCTTGAGAATAGTTTTAGTTCCTGTACTAGCAGCTGAATGCATGAGTGTTTTTGTTTTAAGGCATGAGCTACGGCTGAAAGAGGTCAAGTGAAGAACTGTAGTCAACTTAATGTTACAGTTTCAGCAGCTGACACTATTGCTGATCTCAGTTTCTGAAAATTGTATTTCAAACCAACAACCAAATAAGGAGTGTATTTTCAGACAAAGCAGAAGTGTGGTTTCCCTTGCTATATAAATGTTGATTTGGTTTCGGAACGCTTTGGTTAATTAGATTCAATTGATTGTAAATGTTAAGCATTTTCTTTGCTTGAAAATGTTTGTTCTGCTGTGTTGCAGAACTCTCTTAAATACACATCTAAATGCCAACCAGTTACACTGGTCTTTTCTTCAGAGTGTTTAAAACATATTGGTCTTGATAATTATGAAACAAACTTATGAAACATATGAAATATATCCTGAAATGAATGATATACAAACACCGGTATACAGTCTTTGACGTCAAATGCAGAATCAAGAATATCAGCTCCTTGTATAATATAGTTAATTATAGTATGTAGTATCGTACCACATATTAAAAATTAGGGATTTTTCCTTTTAATGAGTATACTAACAATTGATTGTAAATGTTAAGTTTCTTCTTTGCTTGAAAATGTTTGTTCTGCTGTGCAGAACTCTCCTCTTAAATACACATCTAAATGCCAACCAGTTACACTGGTCTTTTCTTCAGTGTGTTTAA
>NW_008794211.1:553463-576773 GCF_000699145.1 Aptenodytes forsteri | reverse complement strand
TTAATTATAGTATGTAGTGTAGTACCACATATTAAAAATTAGGGATTTTTCCTTTTAATGAGTATACTATGGCAAATGATCTGTCTAATCGCTAAACCAGCTGCAGATGTTAAAAATAAAGTGCAAAAAAAGAAAAAGTTCATGTAGATATATCTACATTGAAACGCCTGCCCCATAGTGGAAGATTAATATTATGAGTGAATAGGATGAATATTATGCTAGGAAGGTTTTCTTTAGTGTCTTCACAATTTTGAGAATAGCCATTGATCTTCTGAAGTTATCACCTTCTTCCGGTTTTCTTAAGTTTTTAGAAATCCATTACCTTGTGTCCCGTTCACCGTAGTCTGTTACCGTCATGCTCTGTTACCTTTCTTAGCTTGTGTTATCCTTGAAACTTGTGTTTATTTACATTTGGTGTGTGTAAAGTTTGTTTGCTTTTTAACAAAGCTGTGGTTATTTCTACATATACTTCTTAGAAAGATATATATTCACACCTTCCCCCCCAATACTTTAGAAAAAATTCCCAGAGCAGTTGCATATCTGTATGGAATTCAGGAAATGGTTGGAATTTTATAACTATTCAGGCAGTAAAGTGTGACAGACACAGATCTCATTAGCAGTGCTCCGCAGAGCCAAAAACCTACCTGTTCTGTTTTATACTGAAGCGCAAGAAAGAAATACCAGAATCAGAGAAAGATACTTTCCCTCTTCTAAAGTGCCATGAGTTAATGTACACCTTCCTGTGGCCATCAGACTTTCACAGTGTTGTCTCTTAAGATTCTTTACCAGAATCTTTGGAATGTCTTAATAAATTAAATTCAACATTGTTCATTTATCTACTGTTGTGTTAACTCATTTGCAAGGAATTCTACCATGCCAGAACTGAATAATTTACTCCTATGAAGTCATGCTGATGTGTCCCTGTCATATTATAGGTTAGAGTGTGATGCTTGATTGAAGTTATATGTTCATGTGTTTTAATAGATGTACGTGTGTTTTCATTTTTTAAGACTAAGGCTGGTAGGAGGTAGTTGCATTCTACAGGCATGTGTTTTGACAGATGGAGAGAAGCTTTTTATGTTGATTTTTCAACAGTCATCCTCTGCAAGACTTCAAGCTCTTCCTGGCTACTGGGAAATTAAAAGTTGGTGATTCAGCCTCTAATTTTGATCCATCTGCTCAAACTAATGAGATATCTCATTTGTAGGCTTCACTTTGAATTACCAAATGCAACTGAAGCTATAACATTTGTCTTATAGCACGATTTTCCTCTTGTTTAACTTGAGGAAAGATATAATGATAGATGGCTTGCCCTACCGAGTTTTCTAGGGTTTTTGTTATAGAAATTTTTTATCATGACTGAAAAAGTAAGATCAGAAAATGTCCCAAAGGTTTCCAGGTGCTTTTTAAGTCAGTGTGCTCTTTTTGTAGGATTACTAACAATGTAGATCTTCGTTAGGAGGTTTCTCTGTCAGATCCTACCTCTTAAGACTGCTTTAAGTGAGAACCTCTAGTGCTAAGTCTGCTTTCCTGGGACTGTCCCTCTGTGCTCGATATTAGCTGGTGGATATTTGTTTTCATGTCATACTTTGAATTTACTATGTTCTTAGATTATCTGAAAAGATGTTAGATCCTCTTGGACTGATTTGCGCTTTTGGAGTTTTATTTCTACCTCTTAATAAACCAAAGATTCTTTAAACAAAGAAAAAAAACCCAACTGAAATTACACACTGTTCATCAGAGAATATGACGCCATGCTCAGTTGCAGATGGAGTATTTTTGCCAGCATTTATCTTTGGGATACTGTTCCCTTGAAGACTGGGTGAAGGCTCAGTCACCAAAAATTATCATTCCCTCAAAGTGATAACAGCTGTCTCTTGTTAGGCAGTCACCAATAGTGGGCCACAGGCATTAACAGTATTAATTAGCTACAGAGCTGAAGAAACTTCTTCACATTTTATAGCCCTGTGAGAAAGGCATCTAATGGTGACAAGCTCTGGGGAGTGGGTAGCACCTTTCTGAGGCAGCCTGTAGAGAACCTCGTGAGATCAGCAAAGACAGTGACGGAAGACCATACGTATCGACATCATTTCTATAATAAATTGAAACATTCCGTTACTAGCTAGTTTAGGACGATACATATCATACTGTCTTTATCTTCACAGTGTATGAGGGGGAAAACACCCTTGTCATGTTATGCTTTGAGAAGTAACATAGTATTTTTAGGAGTTTTGAGAAATTATGGTATTTTTAAGGTTTGGGGTTTTTTTTCCTCTGAAACATATCATATGAAAATTTAACTTTAAATTCTTTTATCTAAAAAATATGGAGCTATTGCTCTTGCCAAGGTTCAGTTGCTTGTTAGTATCCTAGGGAATTAACTCTTTTTGACTCTGACTATCGCTGCTGTTATACAGGTGCACAACCATTATATCTCCTGCTGTTGCTGACCTTTTGCTGGTTTATCCCACTACCTTGGTTACAGAGAGATGATCATATGTTTCTCTCATTGTCCCCATCACCTCCTAAATACTTTGCTATTATGAATTTGTCAGAACCTTACTCTGCTTTCTTTTTTTTTTTTTTTTGTGGCCTGAACATTCTCTCTTTGTCAAAAAAAAATTAAAAACCTGAAATTGCATAAGATTCTTGGGATCTTGATGTTAATTTCTTGCATTACTAGTTAGAAGGGGAGTTGCTTAAGTTCTTTGAAAGCTTTCAGAGGAAGTACTTCCTCAAACTGCACTCATAAAACTCTCTTGTTTTTGCCACATTCCCCAGACTACTCATCTCTTCTGTTTCTGCAACCTTTTCTTATTTTTTTTCTCATAGCTGATTCTCTTTGATATTACTTAAACCTTCAAAAGAAGTTCTGTGTTCTCTTTGCCCTTGGTGTTTTAGCAGATCTCCCATACTTACTCTCTGCACCTTACTTTCCTCTCTGGGTTTTTTCCTGACCTTCAGTACTCTGTTACTCTGCTTGTCTTCAGCCACAGATCTCTACGTTTCTGTCCTGGTTCCTTACCCAAAGCACTTTGCTCGTTTGCCAATTTGGCTGTTTTCAATTTGGAGTGCCTTTGGCATGCTCCTGTCTTCTGAAACCTCTTTTCCTTTTTAATGCCTCTGTTTTCCCACTGCTTTTGAGAGTTTTCTGTGTAACTCTGAGATGATGTATTGTCTGTTTTAACTTTTCTTCCACTCGCTTTGGTACTCAGTGAAACTCCTTGAAAGTTCATTTTCTCACTGAGCTTGGTATTTTCAGTTCATAGCAAAAACTGACTGTTCAGTGGAAGTTCTCACATCTTTCTGTGGTTATTGCCCTTGCTATCTGTGCAGGCATTGAGGCTCAAGGTGTCAGTACATAAATGCTGAGGAGACATCATGGCTTTAGAGGAAGTGGTTTCAGTATGCAAGGAAGAGCCCTTCTGGTGGCCAAAGATGCCAGGTTGTCTGTTGCAAAGAACCTGGATTTTTGAAACAGCCAATAGCTATTGAAAGCCTCACCACAACATCCAAAAGCGAATGCAGTAGTAGGATTCCTACATATTTAGCAACAACTCCGGTTAACTTGAGTGGAGCAGGCTTTAGGAACTGTAAACCAGTGGAGATATGGCAGCCTTTTTAGAATTAACATGCTGGAAATCTTACTACTGAAACTAAAAATGTAGAGGAAAACTACTTAAAACAATGAACAGCCGTATACAAACCATCCGTTCTCGATGACGCGCTATGAGTGGTGATTTCAGACTGCCCGTTTTGTGATTATTTCAGCTCAGTTTTCTTAACAACCCTTTGAAGGAAAGTGCTTTTTCAAGTACCTTGTTAGTTTCTGAGCTTTTGCTCTTCTGATTTGAACTGGTTTCTTAGGTTTAGCTGGCTGCTTCTGTCTCACCGTTTTGCTTTTGCAGTGTTGTCTCAACTGCATCCGATAGACCTATGACAAGCTTTACCTTTCATCTTTTAAAATGAAATTTGGATTTTTTTTTAATGTGCAGAGTACAGCCATGTATACTTGTTAAATTTTTAATTAGTGTATGCATTGGGTGGTTAGTATGCAGTTTTCTGGAGATCAAGCTTGCTTTATTAATTAGAATTTATGTACTAAATTAAAATGTTGTCCTGTACCACTGTTGTGCATTTAGTTCATTAGAAGTAATATTGAGATGCTATTTTTTTTTTTTTTTTTAAATCTTGGAATAATTTCTAAGTATCACCTTGCACAGATTTTTAATACTTTTTCAGATCAGGATTTTTGATGTCACAGATCAGAAACAGATTACACTTGAATTTATTTAGTCAAAACTGGTTCTGTGCTATGTATTGCCCATAAAGCATTCACTTTGTCTGTAATTGTTCTCTGTTTACAATAATTGACTTGAACTCTGCAGTACTAAGAAGTGTCATCTTGTCTTTCTTACAATGCTATCATAAAATAAAAAAGAAACACTAAGTAGTTATTTTAAATGTATTATATTAAATTGTCAAAAGTGAATTTGACAGGTATTAATTTCATCTGTAAAAATGATGGATTAAATTTCTTTTTTATCAGTTTTCCAGCTGTTATTTGGTTGCAGGCAGAAGGCTTGTGAAGATAAAAGTTTAATAAGCTTAGTTACTGCAACTGTTGACAGTGCTTTTATAGCTGTGTCATAAGATAAGAAGTAATAAAACAGTATTTTCTTCAGAGGTCTCTCTGGAACTTAGTACCTTGAGAATTAAGCTTGTCCTAGTATTTTTTTCTGGGTGAAATAGTGTTTATAGCACACTTTGGACAAATAACTCTGAAAAGTTCCTGGATTTGTTACAATGTTATCTTTATCTTATAGCCTGAAGAGTTTATTTCAGTCTGAGTTTTTGGAACTCTGTATCTATACAGATTGCTTCTGCTTCATCACCTGGTGTAGCTTATTTGCATATATATGTGTATATATTGCTTCTATATTTATATATGCACACATGTATGTAAGTATATAAAAATACACAAATACAGAAGGTAAAGTGGTCTGGCAGGATAGCTGAATTATGGCTGATCATTTTAGATGTTATTTCTGTGTCAGCTGATTCAGTGAAGACTTGAATACTTTGGATAGTTTTCTGTGGAACTTCTTTTGCAGTTTTTGCACAATTAGGGCCCATTTGTATGTATGGTTTCTTTAACTAAATCACAGACAAACTAATTCAGTGATGGTGCACTATTTTTATGTTCTGCATCTTCATCATTTATTTATGCACTTCATTTCCAGAATAACTGCCTTTTGCAATTTTAAGGATATAATAGTTACTATAATCTTATGCCTGAATAAATGAAACTTTGTATCTTCCTTTAATTAAAAATACTATATTGATGTGCTCTGTAGAAGATACGCTTCAAGAAGTGTTATATACCAGATGTTTCATGTTATTGTCAAATGATACGTATTTTCCTCTATATTTTCTGGTCAAATCTGTTTGGCTTTAAACATTTAATACCTTGTCAGCTGCCTATATGAACAGCTGAGGAAATTGCTGGAAATGGATGCCATAACAAGTTATGTATATAATAACCCATTATTCTTCAATTAGGTAGCCTTCTAAATGTTTGTGTGCTACATTTCTGTGCCTTATGTTAATGTTTGGATATATGTTTGTATTTACGTAGTAGCTTGTCTGTATATGTGTACTCAGGCATTCACAATGGATTTATGTAGACCAGAAGCACCAATTTAATATCTTTCCATTAATTATGAGTTCACGAGGTGTTCAGTTTATGTCTGTAGTCTTGCACAGCTACACAATAATGTCGGTATAGGTAATACAACTGTTTAAGGTAGCAAGTGCTACTATTTAGAATTATTATTCTTCTGATCTTGTGAAAGTACATTGAATCATTAAAACAAAAAATCAAATCTAGTTCCAAATGAGTAACTTCTTATAGCCTAAAATTATATTTAAATGAAATAATCAATAGTTACATCTTGAGCCGGTTGGCCTTTTGTGGATGACCTAAGTGTTAAGTTACAGATGCATGGCTTACAAGTGTGGGAAAGGCAGCTTGACCCGTCTTGTAGCCTAATGCGATGAGTTTTACTAGCTCTATGTTAAAAGCTGTTTTTCAAACATGGGGCTGCAGACCATTAGTGGTCTAGAAGATTGTGGGAAGTTAAGTCCGTGGATCCCTGTCAGCCTCATGTTGTTCTTCAGTAAGAATTTAATGGCAACAATAAATGATACTCTGGAAGACACGTTGAGGATTGTCAGTGGTCCAAAGCTATTGAAAATTCTTGTGCTGTAGCCCTGAAAGAAATGGATCTGTGTGCTTAGTTTAACATAATAGATAGTATCAACTAATAAACTTCCTGATTATTGTCAAAACTTCTGTAAATTATTCAAAATGTAATAAGATAACTACTGTCCACCGAGACCTTATGCCTATCACAGACTTTTTAACAGACGTTACCAGAAAATCCAGTAGTAATGTCATTGGCGGGTTTTAATTTGAAATACACAGTAATATAGGATGCTATAGAAAATAAGTTATTTTGAGGAATCCATGAGGATGGGAAATAAATATTCTTTATTAAGACACTAAGATGCATCAGGAAATTCCTTTTGACTTTAGACTTCTATACACTTTCCAGAGTATGAGATTTCTCACATACGTAGTGCTGTGGTGTTGATAGTTTTCTTTGTGGTTACTGAAGAGATGACTCCAAAATATGTTATATTTGCATACACTCATGTATTTAATCATGAGGTATTTATAATTTTCTTATTTAGGAGAGGATATCTTGAGAAGGGCTAGGTATATAAGGTATGGGTTTATGAGGGACATTCTAATTGTTCTAGCGCAGTTTACTATTGTTTGCAAGCTGTTGCATCATTTAAATTCTTCATAACTTTATTAAGTTTCATATTAAAAACATTGCTTATACTTGAAGGCAGTTCTTCACTTTTCTGATGATGTAGAAAACCTTTTGATTAGGAGCAAAAAAAGCTTCTGGATAAAGGTCTGTGTTTTTAAATCAGTACTGTTAAGAAATAAGCTAGAAAACCTGACTGTTCTGTTCTTTAATTGTTTAGCAGGTTTATTTATGTTACTGGATCTTACAAAACCAGAAGATATGGAGGTTGACATGGCAATTTTCTTAATCTTTTTACTTGAGTAAAAGGAATGGGAATAGATATGAAGATTTCTCCGGTATCCTCTATGTTCCTTTCCTTCAGTAAAGCTGAATAGAATCTGCTTATCACTACTGGCTCCTGGGTTATTTTTTCATATTATGGATGGTATACATATAAGTATAAATAGTTTTGGAAACATAAGACATGACAACTCTTATTCTGGAGTGATATTTATCAAAAATATAATTTATGATAATGCAGAAACATTTTATTGTACAAATTCAAAATAGTTAATGTCAGAACAGGACAAAGGGAAATGCTTGAAACAAATTACTGCATGATCTTGTTTTTCTAAAAAAAGATGCAGTGAAAAGCTGCTTATAATTTTGAATAATAATTGTCATTCAAGTCCATTGGCATCTGCAAAAATGCAATTGTTAACTGCCTAATGACATATATTTGCATAGTAATAGACTAGCTATTCTTGCTTAGTTTTCTAGACAAGAACAGATATTGCTATTTCTATTTCTATCCTGTCAATTAAAATTCAGAATAATTTCTACTACCTGTAGGAGTCAGTAAAGTGTTGTTTGCTTGTCTTATTGAATAATTTGCCCTCTACTTTAATTTTCACTCTATTCATTTTTCCTCTGCATTTTGTCATATGTTTGGCTAATGCTACAAATTGAAGATAGCATAGATCCCATTATACTGTTCTGAAACAGGTTTCCTTTAATATCCAGAATCCATATTTAAACATTGATTCCATAACTGAGCATTTATTTTATAGGCCATCTAATATAATTCAAACATAATAAAACAAGATCGTAAACACAAGTGCTTGCAATTTTTAAAGTAATTAGTAATTTAGAACTTCCTAATGTAAATTAAATCAGACAAACCAATCAGCATATATTAGTGGAAAATGTGTATAATTGTTGTACAGGTATAAAGGAAGAGTCATGAAGTTTCATATGGGCAAGTACTTTTTACTCAGAAGCATCCTCCCGTTAGTGCTGCTGCATGCACACTGACTGTTCTTCAGTGTAAAGGTTTGATATCACCCGGGTCTCCTATTTTAATGCTAGAGGCTTAATGTCAAACTTATGGGTCCAGAACTGTTTTATCCATAGCTTTGAGTGGAAATGACACCGAAAGCCTGTATCTTTCATTTTTAAGTAGTGGCAGAAGACACAGTGTCATGTTTTACATGAGCATAACTGAGTGCCTCTGTGAAATGCCTGTGCACTACTACATGCAGCATATGGAACAAAAAGGAGAAATTAGGGGTCTGCGTCCAGTTGCTGAGCTAAGATCATATTGAGATCAGAGATGTGATGCGATAGTTCACATGACTGAGTCCTGAAATGGGTGGAAACAGGCTCTTCAGCAAGGCCAGGCCAGAACGGCAAGAAACTTGCTTGTATGTGAGAGCACAGCAGGGATAGCTGGAGCTCTGCCTAGGGACGGATGATGAGTCAGCTGAGAGTTTAGGAGGAGGATTAGCCAGCAGACAGACATGAGCAACATTGTTGTGCGAGTTTGCTACAGACCTAGTGACCAGGAATAAAGTAGATGAGGCCTTCTTCAGACAACTAGAAGCAGCCTCATAGTCACCGTCCATGGTCTTCCTGGGGGACTTTACCACCCCAATATCTGCTGGAGGTACAATACAGCAGGGCAAAAGCAATCCAGGAAGTTTCTGGAGTGCATTGATGACAACTTTTAGCACAGATGATTGAGGAGCTGATAAGGGTTGATGCTGTGCTGGACCTTGAACTTAGAAAACAGGAAGGAGAGGTTGGGGATGTGAATGCTGGGAGAAGCCTTGGCTGCAGTGGCCATGAGATGGTGGAGTTCAGGATTCTGATGGAGGGAACAAGGCAAAAAGCTAGACCACAGCCTAGCACACCTTAACAGAGAGGTGTTAAGTGAAACAGAGTTGCTGAACTCAAGCATTCAGTGACCAGCACTCTAATAACAAGATGGAAAGATACCTGAAAGAGTCAGTGTGCTTCCCCAAAAAGATGAATGCACTGTTTTGGAGTTATCATAGAGAATGTTAGTTTGAAAGACACGTTTTCCAGTAGCAAAAGTTAGTGCAAGCATCTTTACTGTCCAAGGTAGGAAGAAAGGTGTTTCAGAGGATTTCAGGTACCTGATTATAAATTTTCATGAATGATTTTAGACACTTGTTACGTGTGTATGTGGTGTGTTTTTTCTTTCTCCTCTAAGTGAAAATGTAAGTCCTACTAGCATCTAGTTACGTGTCTCTGATAACAGAAAAGTACTAGTTCTTGTAGGTATTTTGAGTAATAGCGTGTTTTTCAGTGCTTTGGTGATGCACTAACATGTTTCAGAAAGATTACAATCTGGAATATGCAACACTTCGGGAATGCAAGCACTTCCTGTTGTGATTTTTGAACAAAGTCTTTGGTGAAAACGTTTGATTTGTTTCATACTTTAAGAAAATTCTGGGGAGGTAACCTAGCTAGAGACATTTGCTTTCTCCTTTCTTGTATATTTTTTATCATTTAAAAGCTTTGGTTTCAGCAGAGCAGCAGCAGACGCTTTCAGCACTAGGGCTATATACACCAGAGCTAGCTTTGAACTACAGAGTACAGATCTAATTACACAGCTTGTAGCTGTGGAACCGCTTCTCTCTAGTCTAAATTACTTTTCCTAACTTATTTGCATAATTTAATGCACAGAGATTTTGCCACTGAAATATAATATTCTCTGACACAGTTAGGACAGGCTAAATTAACCCCCTTAAGACTATATTGCTGTTTCACAACGTATTTGGTAAATGCTTACCAACTTCATTGGGGAAAAAACATTCAACAAGGCGTTATATGTCAATTTTTAGTTAGGGATGGTTCTTTACAAACATATTTGGTGATGTACAGAGATTACAAGTAAACATTAACCTTAAGATTGGGCACCTCTAATCAGCTAATAAAGCAGTCTATTGTTTTTAATCAGACTTGGTCTGTCTACCTCTCACTGAGTTGTTTTTTATTGTCAGCAATTTGTGCAATCATTTTAAATTTAAAAATTCAGTCAGGTGTTGATATGTGATCATGAAATACATAAAAGTCAATGAATTCAAGTGTGCGTTATTAGTTTAAAGACAGTGGGAGGTAAATTTCATAAAGAAAATGTGCTACACATCTGAAAATGAGGTATCTTTCTATAAGAACTGTAGAAAGGCTTCTGGGTAGAGGACAGTTATACAATGCTTGTTTCTTAGTTATTGTTTGCATAATAAGGTCTTATGTCTTTCTGAATGAATGATGTGAGACACTGTCACACAACGATTCTGTAAGAAGAAGCAGCAGCCATATAAAAGGTGTTAAGAGGGTACCAAATGTCGTCTTTGACACAGTGAATATTCTGAGGGGTTTTATGCATTAGACCTTTATTTCTTTTTGTTCATTTAGTGCAGGAATTTAATATGTTAAAGAAGTAGTTCTGTGTCAGGACACATCTTCATTCCAGAAGGTTGAAATCGTGTGATGGATACAATAAAGAATAATAAAAAAAGAAGAGATGGCCTGTTATGGAGGACAAAGAAACACTTCACTGAAAATTTAGATTTAGTCCCTGCCTCTGACAGTTTATGTCTGATGTTACAGAAGGTGAAGCTGCTGAAATAAAAATCTTTAGAAGTACATATTAATCAGGGCTTCTAAATTTTGAGAATTATGACATAGGAAGCATTGATCTGATGATTGAGAGTATTGGGTGCTCATGGCTTCAATGGAGTTAATAGGAGCTCTGCTTTGAGTTTATCAAGTCATAAATAGTAAGCAGTATGATCTCACATCTTAAGTTTCATGCTCAGATAGTGAATACACTTAACCTTAGTTTCAGTTGCAAAATGGGAATATGAGGAAACAATGTTGTATATATTTTTTCTTGATGTTATGTAATCCTGACTTCTTGTAATGATTAACCTCACAGCAAATCCCATTATGGAATTGTTAATTCTTGAGAGCAGGGTTTGATCAGAGTATGCTGGATAAAACAAGGTAAAATCTAGATCTTGATTCATTAATTGAGCATTGTCTGTTTCACATACAAAATGTGGCAGGTAATGTTTCAGTGAAAGAAGCAAGATTAAATACAGACTGTATTTGTTAAAGACTAGCTTCCCTGTTTAGCACCATCCTATTCTCTACGTATTTTGCATGGTAGCCCAGCCAGCTCCTTCAGGTCAGGGTTGGCAATTCCAGTTTTTTTTTCTGGATTTCTCCTGCCTAGCTACTGTTCCTAGTGATGCACTTGAAACATCTTCCAGTCCCCTGACAGAGAAACAGTCTGCTTGTTTTTCAAGTCTTGTGGAAAACCCAGCATGGAATTGTGCTTGTCCTGTTTAGTTTCAGCTGCATGTAGGCAGAAGCTTTAGAAATCATAACTGAAGTTTTGTCAAGTCTGTACCAAGTCTCTGCTAAATGAAAGCAAAAACATATCATCTTTAAATATTAACCCCTCAGATCACTGGGTAAATGGAGTAAAAAAGAATGTTGATGCTCTTAATGGCTACAGTTTATTTTTATATATAATATTGGATACCAGAAGTTTTCAATATTATTAATTTATTGAAATTTATTAAGTATCATGGTTAAAAGAAAAGATAAAGGGACCTTGGAGGATAAAGTGCAATGTGATCCCAATCCATCTGTCTTCCGGTTCTTGAAGCATCTAAACTCCGTGCCTCCTAGTATCGAAGTTCCTAAAGGTCCCAGGATTGTTTCTGAACATATACTATGGTAGGCAGTGATGAGAGGAACGTTTTAGTTGGTTTTAGGTAGAAGTTTCCAACTCTTTTTCCAGCACTGTTGACATTCTCAGCACCATGAAAAAAATCTGAAAATGTTTCTCATAAACATTTTGATTAGTGTTTTCATGGCTTTTGAATATTATATCAGCGATCCTGCTGTTACAGTGGTAATATTCTTGTGGGCTTTTAACTGTGAGCATTGCACAGTAGTTCTCTTTTTTTTTTTTTCCCCCCTCTTCTTCAATTCCCTGCCCAGTACCCTGGACTGTATAATTTTATTTCTGCCAAGAATTCAATTTTTCTACAAAATTTCAATTTAATTTATTTTATGGTCTTATTTCTTAAGGCATTTTGGTCTTTTCTAGTACCCCTTGTAGCTCTGCTTTTAATATCTGCATTTCTTGAGCTCGTATGTATCTTATCTAGCATCTCAAGTAGACGACTGCAGGTGTGCCTAATTCTGTACAACTATTACATTGGTTGTAATAGTTGTACAGAATTACAGAACTACAACATTCCATAGTGCTACATAATATTTTTTGTCATTTTTTAGATTAATCCTCAAGTCTGTCACCATTTCAAATAAAATCAAGGTGCCAGAATTTGAAAAAGGATTCAGATTCTTTTCTACTGAGACAAACTGATTATTGAGTGATGTGTTTTAAAGTATGTTAATTGAAAGGAAAGTATTGCAAAAGTAATGCTATGTAGTCATTTTAGAAATGTTCAGCGGCAAAGATTCAGTTATACAATATACTTGCATTTATATGTTTGTATAATATTCTATAGCAAAGTGTCAGCTATTAGATTTTATTTTCCTACAGAGGTTCATATTAAGTTGAGTTTCTAATATTTCTGTATGACTAGTAAAAATTAAATATGAATGTTACAGCTTCATCCCCCAGTGTGCTACTTTTAGCACAGTTTCATCTGCTTTCAAGGTGAGGTAGAATTAAGGGCAGGGAAGAAACCTGAAAAATAACAACAAATTTTCGTCTGAGTCTTCAAAATAATATTTCCTTATCTTTCTGGTGTTGCTTATCATTGTCTTAGCAGAACCAGGACATCATAGTGACAGTTGACTTCAGAGTGTCAGTTCCGAAAGGCTCTGCCTGATTATGACTGGAACTAAGAGGAATTTTCCTCACACTTACAGTTTCAGGAATGGGCTCTATACAAACATTGCAGCTGCTGTTCATGTATATAATAATTGAAAGGAAGATTCTTCAATTAAGGGCTTCAATTTCTACTGTCATCTTTTCTGTGACTAATAGTCTGTGCTCTGCTTTGTGTAACTGTAATGACTTACGGTTTTACCTGTTCTCATTTCCCAGTACAGCTTTTTTACCCCTTTTTCTCTTAAATAGGTCTAGACCACCAAAGTATTACACCTAAATTTTTATCTTTTTTTTTTACTGTAGCTTGTTTAGTTTGAAGTTACCTCCTAATATGACTCTTTCTTTTTATCTTGTTTAAACAAGCCGTAACGAATTATACCCTGGTTAATTAAGAGGTTTATTGGATATAGATACACACTGGTGTGCAGATTTGCTTGCTATTTTATTTGTCTCTTTTTATTAGTTGCTTTCAAAGCTTAAAAGCAATCCTGCTTACAGCTGCTCTTTTAGATTTGTCCTTCTAGCCATATAATTCACACTCACTCCAAAAAATTCAGTCAGACCACACTTCATTTGGTCTTTGATTAGGAATTTTAAAAAGGTCAGGAGAACCAGTAAGATATTTATCAATATTATGTCAAAGCATGCAAAAATATACTAGTTTAATATGTTTGAACTTAATTAATATTAATGCTGTGTAAACACCATTCTCAAAGTCGCCATTTTAGATTTAAGATATAGGTGGCGATTTCAAAATTAATGCAAGACTGAAATCAAATAGAATCTAAAAAATTAAAATACAGTGTAAAACCAATCAACAAACCTATTTTGTGGTTAAATCACACCTTAGTGCATATGTGACTTTTTTTTTTTTTTAAGGAATCAACATGTCAAATGTTTTTAAACTTCCTAATTCAGGAGTTTCAAAATTACCTGGATAAAAAAAAAAATCCTATTTCACCTTAATGCCCGATACTGTATTTCCTCAGTTTCTCAACTTTCAGATTTTAGCTATTTTCACAAGATTAATTTTTAATCTATTCAACAAAGAATCAAATTTTAATATGACGCCATTTAAGAAGGAAACAAACTAGTAAACTATAAAATCAAGTTGATTTTAAAAGTGAAGATTTTTTTCAGTCAAACCTGTTGACAGAGTTTAGAAGTGAGAATTCACTGGAGAAGACATAGTGGATCTGTTAATAAAAAGAAACTGCTGTTTTGAGTAGTTTTCAGTATTCAGTATTCAGGCCTTCTATAGAAAAAAATTACGAAAAGGTAAATAGACAAGTAATCCTTAAGCAATTAATGAAGACAGAAGGGACATACACTGTACTTTGTTATGTTGTGGTCCTCTTACTTTTTGAAGAGATTTTAAAAAGATTTTGCCAATATGTTGTTTTTAAGTTAGAGAAAATTGGTATGTTGCTGTGACATGTCTGAGAATATTTCAGCTCAGATGAAAGTTAATAATTGTAGGAGTCACAGTGTTACTAAATTGATGATGGAAAGATGTATCAAATAAGCTAAAACAGGTAATGCTCCCAGTAAGCAAATAGTTATGCACACATTGTTTCTCTTTTTATCTCTTCTCTGTATTGTCACCTGAATTAATTTGCTTGGGTTTTAATTATAAATTTATAATTTATATAAATTCACAACTATTATGTCTACTTTTATATAAAATTATATGTGCATTATACATTTACAATTAAATTATTAATTTCGAAATTAAGAACAGAGGCAATAACTTGTTTAATTATACCCTAAATACTGCTACTTTGTTAATGGTGTTTCATTTAAAGTAATTCAGTTATGCACTGCAAGTTGATACAAGGATGATGCTGACAAAAGGCCAAAATTAAACCCGCAGTTCTCTGGAATTTGACATATAAGTTCTAAAATTCAACGGAAAATATCTTAAAACAGAATTATAACTCCATGGTTACATTTTTAATTAAAATTAGATGGACTTGCAAAACAGTGTTTGCCATTTACTCAAGAGCAAGGCACTCAAACTTTTCCATATGTTCCTAGTGATGCACTTGAAACATCTTCCAGTCCCCTGACAGAGAAACAGTCTGCTTGTTTTTCAAGTCTTGTGGAAAACCCAGCATGGAATTGTGCTTGTCCTGTTTAGTTTCAGCTGCATGTAGGCAGAAGCTTTAGAAATCATAACTGAAGTTTTGTCAAGTCTGTACCAAGTCTCTGCTAAATGAAAGCAAAAACATATCATCTTTAAATATTAACCCCTCAGATCACTGGGTAAATGGAGTAAAAAAGAATGTTGATGCTCTTAATGGCTACAGTTTATTTTTATATATAATATTGGATACCAGAAGTTTTCAATATTATTAATTTATTGAAATTTATTAAGTATCATGGTTAAAAGAAAAGATAAAGGGACCTTGGAGGATAAAGTGCAATGTGATCCCAATCCATCTGTCTTCCGGTTCTTGAAGCATCTAAACTCCATGCCTCCTAGTATCGAAGTTCCTAAAGGTCCCAGGATTGTTTCTGAACATATACTATGGTAGGCAGTGATGAGAGGAACGTTTTAGTTGTTTTTAGGTAGAAGTTTCCAACTCTTTTTCCAGCACTGTTGACATTCTCAGCACCATGAAAAAAATCTGAAAATGTTTCTCATAAACATTTTGATTAGTGTTTTCATGGCTTTTGAATATTATATCAGCGATCCTGCTGTTACAGTGGTAATATTCTTGTGGGCTTTTAACTGTGAGCATTGCACAGTAGTTCTCTTTTTTTTTTTCCCCCCCTCTTCTTCAATTCCCTGCCCAGTACCCTGGACTGTATAATTTTATTTCTGCCAAGAATTCAATTTTTCTACAAAATTTCAATTTAATTTATTTTATGGTCTTATTTCTTAAGGCATTTTGGTCTTTTCTAGTACCCCTTGTAGCTCTGCTTTTAATATCTGCATTTCTTGAGCTCGTATGTATCTTATCTAGCATCTCAAGTAGACGACTGCAGGTGTGCCTAATTCTGTACAACTATTACATTGGTTGTAATAGTTGTACAGAATTACAGAACTACAACATTCCATAGTGCTACATAATATTTTTTGTCATTTTTTAGATTAATCCTCAAGTCTGTCACCATTTCAAATAAAATCAAGGTGCCAGAATTTGAAAAAGGATTCAGATTCTTTTCTACTGAGACAAACTGATTATTGAGTGATGTGTTTTAAAGTATGTTAATTGAAAGGAAAGTATTGCAAAAGTAATGCTATGTAGTCATTTTAGAAATGTTCAGCGGCAAAGATTCAGTTATACAATATACTTGCATTTATATGTTTGTATAATATTCTATAGCAAAGTGTCAGCTATTAGATTTTATTTTCCTACAGAGGTTCATATTAAGTTGAGTTTCTAATATTTCTGTATGACTAGTAAAAATTAAATATGAATGTTACAGCTTCATCCCCCAGTGTGCTACTTTTAGCACAGTTTCATCTGCTTTCAAGGTGAGGTAGAATTAAGGGCAGGGAAGAAACCTGAAAAATAACAACAAATTTTCTTCTGAGTCTTCAAAATAATATTTCCTTATCTTTCTGGTGTTGCTTATCATTGTCTTAGCAGAACCAGGACATCATAGTGACAGTTGACTTCAGAGTGTCAGTTCCGAAAGGCTCTGCCTGATTATGACTGGAACTAAGAGGAATTTTCCTCACACTTACAGTTTCAGGAATGGGCTCTATACAAACATTGCAGCTGCTGTTCATGTATATAATAATTGAAAGGAAGATTCTTCAATTAAGGGCTTCAATTTCTACTGTCATCTTTTCTGTGACTAATAGTCTGTGCTCTGCTTTGTGTAACTGTAATGACTTACGGTTTTACCTGTTCTCATTTCCCAGTACAGCTTTTTTACCCCTTTTTCTCTTAAATAGGTCTAGACCACCAAAGTATTACACCTAAATTTTTATCTTTTTTTTTTACTGTAGCTTGTTTAGTTTGAAGTTACCTCCTAATATGACTCTTTCTTTTTATCTTGTTTAAACAAGCCGTAACGAATTATACCCTGGTTAATTAAGAGGTTTATTGGATATAGATACACACTGGTGTGCAGATTTGCTTGCTATTTTATTTGTCTCTTTTTATTAGTTGCTTTCAAAGCTTAAAAGCAATCCTGCTTACAGCTGCTCTTTTAGATTTGTCCTTCTAGCCATATAATTCACACTCACTCCAAAAAATTCAGTCAGACCACACTTCATTTGGTCTTTGATTAGGAATTTTAAAAAGGTCAGGAGAACCAGTAAGATATTTATCAATATTATGTCAAAGCATGCAAAAATATACTAGTTTAATATGTTTGAACTTAATTAATATTAATGCTGTGTAAACACCATTCTCAAAGTCGCCATTTTAGATTTAAGATATAGGTGGCGATTTCAAAATTAATGCAAGACTGAAATCAAATAGAATCTAAAAAATTAAAATACAGTGTAAAACCAATCAACAAACCTATTTTGTGGTTAAATCACACCTTATGTGATATGTGACTTTTTTTTTTTTTTAAGGAATCAACATGTCAAATGTTTTTAAAATTCAGGAGTTTCAAAATTACCTGGATAAAAAAAAAAATCCTATTTCACCTTAATGCCCATACTGTATTTTCCTCAGTTTCTCAACTTTCAGATTTTAGCTATTTTCACAAGATTAATTTTTAATCTATTCAACAAAGAATCAAATTTTAATATGACGCCATTTAAGAAGGAAACAAACTAGTAAACTATAAAATCAAGTTGATTTTAAAAGTGAAGATTTTTTTCAGTCAAACCTGTTGACAGAGTTTAGAAGTGAGAATTCACTGGAGAAGACACAGTGGATCTGTTAATAAAAAGAAACTGCTGTTTTGAGTAGTTTTCAGTATTCAGTATTCAGGCCTTCTATAGAAAAAAATTACGAAAAGGTAAATAGACAAGTAATCCTTAAGCAATTAATGAAGACAGAAGGGACATACACTGTACTTTGTTATGTTGTGGTCCTCTTACTTTTTGAAGAGATTTTAAAAAGATTTTGCCAATATGTTGTTTTTAAGTTAGAGAAAATTGGTATGTTGCTGTGACATGTCTGAGAATATTTCAGCTCAGATGAAAGTTAATAATTGTAGGAGTCACAGTGTTACTAAATTGATGATGGAAAGATGTATCAAATAAGCTAAAACAGGTAATGCTCCCAGTAAGCAAATAGTTATGCACACATTGTTTCTCTTTTTATCTCTTCTGTGTATTGTCACCTGAATTAATTTGCTTGGGTTTTAATTATAAATTTATAATTTATATTAAATTCACAAATATTATGTCTACTTTTATATAAAATTATATGTGCATTATACATTTACAATTAAATTATTAATTTCGAAATTAAGAACAGAGGCAATAACTTGTTTAATTATACCCTAAATACTGCTACTTTGTTAATGGTGTTTCATTTAAAGTAATTCAGTTATGCACTGCAAGTTGATACAAGGATGATGCTGACAAAAGGCCAAAATTAAACCCGCAGTTCTCTGGAATTTGACATATAAGTTCTAAAATTCAACGGAAAATATCTTAAAACAGAATTATAACTCCATGGTTACATTTTTAATTAAAATTAGATGGACTTGCAAAACAGTGTTTGCCATTTACTCAAGAGCAAGGCACTCAAACTTTTCCATATGTGAGTTTTAAGAACACAGAAATTGTCATACTTGATCAAACTGAGAGTTGTCTGACCAAGTACGTGGGGTCAATTTAAGCAAACCCTGGACAATACAAAGTGCTTAGGGGGCAATATAAAGTGTTTTCCATAGTGTACCTTTTCCAGCAGTATGTGGTTAACAGACATTCAGAACTGTTATTATACTTGAATTAAGTGGTATTTAATCACTTTTCCCTTTCTACACCAATCGGGGGGCTTACTGCCATGATTTATCTTAAATGTGCCTTGCAGTGAATCTTAATTTAATATCAGTTTAAATTGCTTTATATACATATCTAAAGGGCTAAGTATTAACATCTCATTACGGTCTCTTGGTTCAGATACCATATGTGATGGTAATAAGCATAATTAAGTGACAGTGGGGTTGGGTGGATGATACCTAACTGTATTTTCAAAGCCTACTGCAGACATGGGTACAAATAATTTTTTATTACCACTCGACTCTTATTTGATATTTTCAGGGAAATGTCCACAGTGTTTCTAAGGTATCCTACTGAGTGATAGTATGTGGTTTAAAACCCATATTCATATCTGTTAGTTAAAAATTCATATCCCCATATGTGTTTTGCATTTGTTGGTGCTTAATTTCCTTCTCTTTGATTGTCCAGTCGTTTGGGACTGCAATATCCTCCTGAGGTTCTTTATAGTCAGTTTTTGTTTCAGCTGTCTCACATAGTCAAGTCATACCATCAGGAAACTTATCACCTCACTATTTGCTTTCCAGATCATTTAGGATGTGTCAAATAACTCAAATCTTTACATCAACAGTAATCTCCCTACTTTGTGAAAATGAACTATTTATTGCCAGCAATTCCCTATCTTTTAAAGACTAAAGAATTAAAAAAGAGAACCTTCTCAAAAGCTCTTTGAAAATATTAAATACAATATAGGCAGGATCACTCTTTAATTTCCCTAAAGCAACATTCGTTTTCATCAGTATGTCATGTATTAACTATTTTTTTCTCATTCCTATCAGGAATATTTTGTAATTAAAGTGTTTTCATTATTTGATTAAGACTTTTGTTATTTCTCATCAGCCCCGTTTCTTTCTCTCTTAAGGTGATGGTGTTTGTTCATGCTAGAAATGCCACAGTACGAACTGCTATGGCTCTTCGAGAAAAAGCAAAAAACAATGGTCATATTTGTCACTTTCTGTCACCCCAAGGATCGGATTATGGACAAGCTGAAAAACAGGTAAGTGAATAATTTACGTTGGTAGTCTCTACAATCCTAGAATTGATGGTTTTACGAGACAGTCCAAGATGGGAATAGATGAAGCATTTTTGCGCTCTGAAGGGAAGTGTGGAATTACTGAATTGAATAGAGGAAAGGAAAGAGTAATGGTGAAGGAAGAGAAAGTGCTATTACTTTTAGTTTTTAAACAAGAGTTGATAATAGGTTGTGTTTTACGCAACTTGTACTTAGAGGTCAATATGGATAAAGTCTAACAGGGCATGCTTTATTGGGTGGAGTTCACTTTTGAAAGAAAGATATGTAATCCTTTTAATCCGAGAGTCCCATGATGTGCTTTCTCTGTATCTTTAACGTTTCTTGGGAAGAGTTAAAGAACTGAGTGGTGTAGATAGACCCCAAAACTACCTTCCCAGGCTCAAAGCTATTTGAGTATGTGCTTGGAACCCTTCAGTGCTGCACTGGATCTAAGTGAATGCCTGATATGTGAGATAGATGAGGATTTGTAATTTATATTTATCATTAAATTAGTAAAGTTACTAGCTTAAAGTTCATTTATATATCTGAAATTGTTTGATTTCTTAAGTCCATCGTAGCATTGGAGAGGGGGTTATTTATCAAAAAGAACTGGTCAAGTTATAGGAGGATTATTTGGTGATCATTGATCACAGTAGTCTTCATGTAATAGAATCATAGAATCTTTAAGGTTGGAAAAGACCTCTAAGATCATCGAGTCCAACCGTCAACCCAACACCACCAGGCCCACTAAACCATGTCCCTAAGCACCTCATCTACACGTCTTTTAAATACCTCCCATAAGACTTGTTCTCCAGACCCTTCACCAGCTTCGTTGCCCTTCTCTGGACACGCTCCAGCACCTAATCAGCTCAGGAACCTCCTTTCAGGTAGTTGTAGAGAGCGATGAGGTCTCCCCTCAGCCTCCTTTTCTCCAGGCTAAACAACCCCAGTTCCCTCAGCCGCTCCTCATAAGACTTGTTCTCCAGACCCTTCACCAGCTTCGTTGCCCTTCTCTGGACACGCTCCAGCACCTAATCTGCAGCTCAGGAAGTCCCTAAACCACCAATTGCCACAATTTGGGAGAGTATCTCCTGCTTTTTGCACTCTTTCCTTAAGCATCTGCTACTGTCCACTCTTTAAGTCAGAAAACTGTCTTAAAGTATTAATCTGACCTAGCCTGTAAATTTACCACCTTTCTAAAACCATCTGACTTTCCTCATGAATCAACTAATGGTGGGCAATCAAAAAGTAATCTATTTGAGAGTCAAAAATGGGAAAGCCTTTTGAATCTCACAAGGGTTTAGCCCCCTTAATCTGATCTTGTTTAAAAATATTTATATGGATCATAAATTACTAGTATTTTGAGCAGTGGGCAAGTACTTGCCAGCTGAAACTGTACGTTTTTATGCGTTCTAACAGTTCTGTCTTTGTATGAATTGTGTTGACCTTCCGAATTTTTTTCTAATATATAACATACAGAATTAACTTGATCTGCAACAACTTCTTTTCATCTATTCAAGCAATATGCCAGTATTTCTACTGAGAGAATATTTCTAAAACAATTCTTAGTTCAGTGTTATATGTGACATTTACATTTGGTGATATTAATTGAGGTCTAAAGATTAGAGTTAACAGCGTCTTGTTAATATTCCTTGAAAAACAATGTTCTTTCTCTCTCCCCAACTAAATAGCAGAACATAGAAGAGATACTTATTCATTGTAGAAATTTTAATGTATGTATAAGATAGCTTCTCTCACTGGCAAATGTATTGATAAACTCTTAAATCTTTTGGGCCCCTGTGAAATAGGAATTTTGTGAGGGTTTTAGTTTCTGTGTCTGTCTTTAGATATAATAAATACGTTACTTTATTTTATACCTCTGAAGAGAATGTGAAGGGATTCATTCACACTTATGAATTATGAATGGAGCATAGATGTTACAGTTGGTAAATTCAATTTTCTGAAACAGAGAAAATTCTATTTTAGAGAAGATTTTTTTAAATCAGGATCAAGTATGTTCTTTCTGTTGAGATGCTTCTGACAGCTATAATAAATATTTTTAAAACTATGCGAAGTTATAAATTGATGTCCTTATATTTCATAAGACAGCATATTAAAAAGCCCCTCTTTTTCCAGTGGATGTTAGTATCATTCAATTTTCTGAAACAGAGAAAATTCTATTTTAGAGAAGATTTTTTTAAATCAGGATCAAGTATGTTCTTTCTGTTGAGATGCTTCTGAGAGCTATAATAAATATTTTTAAAACTATGCGAAGTTATAAATTGATGTCCTTATATTTCATAAGACAGCATATTAAAAAGCCCCTCTTTTTCCAGTGGATGTTAGTATCTGCTGCATTATAAAAATAACAAAAAACCTGAACCTGGAGATCCCATGTTTCTACTGTAACACTGGTAATTAACGCTGAACTTTTTCTCATTAGATTTCTTAGAACAAAATCTGAAACTCTTAGTTTATGAAAAATCATATTAGTTTTTTAATGCTAATACAGAAAAAATATTTTAAGCTATTGACAGTGCCAGTGCTTATTTAGACACTCAAAATTATTGCTAAAGAAGTTAGGAAAAATGATGTGCTT
This sequence comes from Aptenodytes forsteri, assembly GCF_000699145.1. Classification (NCBI taxonomy): domain Eukaryota; kingdom Metazoa; phylum Chordata; class Aves; order Sphenisciformes; family Spheniscidae; genus Aptenodytes; species Aptenodytes forsteri. The sequence continues at coordinate 554,234 of NW_008794211.1, read as the reverse complement.
ATTTCAGCCGTGCGTATTATGTGAGGTACCTGTCAAGGAAGTATTTGTCCCACTCACTCTATTTCTGTGAAAACTACTGCTGTATGTTTAGTTCTTCTCTTCATTCTGAGATTAAATGAATTAGAAAGCATATTGTTATGTTGATGGGAACCACAAGAATGTCACAGAGAAAAGAAAAGTTCTAAACCTATTTGGAATACAGGTTATTGCTACCTGTGCTTGGATAGCGATTTAAGGTAGCGTTTATAGCACAAATTAAGAGTGGTAGGTAAGATGGCCTATAGGTTGGTTGGCTGCATATCTGAAATAACTTCTTTTTCTAAGGGTATTTATGCATCACACTGAAATCTAGGGGATACTGAGTAAAACAGCAAATTTCCCTGCTCTTTCTTCTACCCCCTACATCCCCACCCCAGCACACATACATTTGTTACAAATCCCAACATCTGTTGTAAATCAAATTTTTGAATTGTTTCAGGATTGTAGTTCCAAATGTTGATCTCTGAGAAAGATTGTAGAAAAGCTGACTTTGCTTTAGAAGATACTTCCAGAAGTTTTCTAACTTCTGCGATGAAGCAAACTCGCCTTCATTGTAATTTAAAACAAATGAATTCTTCTCTTATATTTCATGGGAATCTTTGATCCTTTTGACTTCTTTCTGCATTACTACAATACCAAAAATGCTTCTTTTGCCCAGAAGGTTTAGGGACTTGTATGTTATAAAATGTAATTGAAGAAGCATGAGTGGTATTGTGAAGAACCATTTCGCAT
>NW_008794211.1:551586-553218 GCF_000699145.1 Aptenodytes forsteri | reverse complement strand
ATTTTTTCCCCTTTGGAAATCCCTGAATTTTTTTTTTCAATTTTTTTTTTTTTTTTTGAAATGTAATGAGTAGACATTATGACAAGAAGTCTTTAAACATAGAATAATACGAAGCATGTAACAGTGTTGGCTGCTTTTTTTTTTTTAAGTTGTCAGTGTCTTTTACATTAAGTAATATCAGATTTGTGATACTATTAAGGAAAGATTCTCTTTTGATTTATTTTTTAATTATGAAAAACACATTTGAAATCAGGGTATTTTTTTAATAAACTCATTGTCTATTCATTAAAGTAGTTGTCTTATCATCTTTAGATCATATGCTACCTGCCAAAATAACGCATTCAGTCAGCTGTCTGTTCCCAGTAACTCTTTTCCATGAGGGAGTGAACTGTTGGTTGCCAGAATTTGCCCTGCTAGGGTTTTGGCTAGCCTCTTTCCTGGCTGCTGTTCAGTTTGAGCAGGAAATCCTAATTTACAGTCATAGTACTATAAAAGGCATTTTAAAAGGTGTACTAGTCCACACTATATCAAAAGGAAGAATCAGCTGTATTTATAGCATTTCTGACTGCTTCAGAAAGTAATGTATAATATGAATGTTTTGATGTGATATAATACTTACTATTTGTAGATATAGCAGGCAGATTACATTTCTGAGGCAATGCATCTTATGTACCATATTGGAAAGGACAGACAGGGAAGAGGGGGAGAGGGAGGTGTGCTGTCTGTTAGTTAGATCTTTGGCTGTGCAGAGTTCCACAGTGAAACCAGACATTTGCAGCTCCTGTCTGGTTCGAGATCGGAGCAGGAAGGAGCCGACAGGGAGGTTGTGGTTGAGGTCTGTTATGGACCACCCGTCCATGGGGACGTAGTGGATGTGACTTACTAGGAGCTACTGGCAGAAGTCTCCTGCTGGTAGGCCTTCATTTTCATGGGAGATTTCAACCATCTAGCAGGTTCCTGGAGTATGTGGAAGATAACTTCCTGACACAGCTGGTGAGTGAGCCAACTAGGGAAGGCACCCCGCTGGACCTGTTGTTTGCGAACAGAGAAGGACTTGTGGATGATGTGACGGTTGGAGGCTGTCTTGGGCATAGCGATCACAAAATGATAGTTTTAGATTCTTGGAGAAGTAAGGAGGGGGGTCAGCAGAATTGCTACCTTGGACTTCCAGAGGGCAGACTTTGGCCTGTTTAGGAGACTAGTTGACAGAGTCCCTTGGGAGGCAGTCCTGAAGGGCAAAGGAGTCCAGGAAGGCTGGACATTCTTCAAGAAGGACATCTTCAAGGTGCAGGAGCAGGATGTCCCCATGTGCCAAAAGACAAGCCGTCAGGCAAGATGACTGGCCTGGCTGAACAGATTGCTTTGGCTGGAACTCAGGGGAAAAAAAAAAGAGAGTTTATGACCTTTGGAAGGAGGGGCAGGCAACTCAGGAGGACTACAGACATGTCGTGAGGTTATGCAGGGAGAAAATTAGAAGGGCCAAAGCCCAGCTAGAACTTAATCTGGCTACTACCATTAAAGACAATAAAAAATGTTTCTCTAAATACATTAGCAACAAAAGGGGAGCTAAGGAGAATCTTCATCCTTTATTGGATGTGGGGGGGAACATAGTGACAAAAGACGAGGAAAAGG
>NW_008794211.1:540420-550180 GCF_000699145.1 Aptenodytes forsteri | reverse complement strand
AGGTGGGTGTCGGTCTCTTCTCCCAAGTAACAAGCAATAGGAGGAGAGGAAACAGCCTCAAGTTGCACCAAGGAAGGTTTAGATTGGATATGAGGAAAAATTTCTTCACTGAAAGGGTTGTCAAGCACTGGAGCAGGCTGCCCAGGGGGGTGGTTGAGTCCCCATCCCAGGAGGTATTTAAAAGAAGTGTAGATGTGGTGCTTAGGGACATGGTTTAGTGGTGGACTTGGCAGTGCTAGGTTAACAGTTGGACTCGATGATATTAAGGGTCTTTTCCAACCTAAATGATTCTATGATTCTGTCTTCTGGGATGGGAGCATTATTCATACAAACCATGAGGTTCATAGGCTGCATTTAGAGACAGTTTTTTAATCCAACCAGGCTTCTACTTGGCTTGCTGCTCAAGCAGGGAAGAACTGTAGGCAACTGTTGCTATGAATGGCAAGTTTGGTTGCAGTGATTAAGTTCAGTATTCAGAGGAAGACTGTGATGGTAAACAGCGAGAGTTAGGACTGAGGTCTTTAGGAGAGCAGTCTTTGGCTTACTCAGAGAATTGCATGGTAGAATCCTCTGGGAAGCTTCCATGAAGTAGAAAAATCTCTCTGCTTTTATACTGAAGAAATGGCTTAAATAGGGAGGAGTTCACCTTCACTGGAAGCAGTGATGACTTAGCATCATGATGCAGGAAGTGGGAAAGAAATTGGGAAAGAGAGAGGTAATGAAAATTAATATTTAAGTTGTAAACTTAGCTTTAAATGCTATTAATACAAAATGTGAATAAAATATTGTCACTACTACATACATTCATGTGAAATGTACTTGTTGTTCTAAGGAAATTCCCAAAGGAATTTGAACTCTTATGTGGAGAAACTACTCTTTTCTTTTGACATGAAACCGTAAGCATCATCCTTTTTCAGAAAAAGCTGTAGAAACAAGTTCAATATGACTTGAATGGTATACACACTTCCAAGTGTCCTTAGATCTTACAAAGGAACTTGAAGTATGAAAGTGTAATGTGAGAAATTATGGAATCTTTCCCAATAGAATTTGAAAAGTTCTTAAGAATTAGACCTAGGAGGAGTGCAAAAGATGAGGCCAAATGCAGTTACAAATGAAGCTGGTGATGATCATCTTGGAAAGCAAGACCAAGAAGTATGGCTCTTAATAACAGAACAAATTTATAACCAGGGACTGATAAGAAGGAAGAGGTGTGAAGACCATAGCAATGAATGAGAGGGAATTGTGCTCTCCAGCAGAGTTCACGTAATGTTCTTGTGGCTGCCTGAGTCTTACAATGACTATCAAGAGAGAGAATAATTCATTAAATTCTTCCATTGATCAGTACATGGCATATGCACATTTTACATTAATGCAAATTCACATTAGTTTACTTCTTATGCATGTAAATATGACCTAGATCTTGGGGAAGAATGTTATTATTATTGTCGTTATTAGTATTATACAAATTATATACTCCAGTGTACTTAAAGGCTTCTTCTTTGACACATATAAATTAGTAATGGGAATAATAAAAACAGAGTGAAAGCCTAGTCATCTGTGGACAAACATCACCAATAACTTTTCCCTACATACTTCCATTTGTCCTCTTTCAGGATGCATTCAACAAACAAAATCAAATTATTTTAATTTTACTTACCATAAAAACTAGATATTTCGTTGGTGCTGTGTCTGTTACCTGATAAATATTATCTACAAAAGGAGTTTTTAAGATATAAAAGAAATCTAATACTTGTTCTCTGTTCATAGGAAACTTGTTGCTGTTTAAAATGAAAATGCACATCATATACTGAAATGATTATGTCACAGCGTGTATCTTTGAGGCGTATTTTTATTTATATACAGTTATCACAATAAGGATACTAATGAAATAAGATATATACTCTGCCAAGGCAGCAACTCTGCATAAACAATCATCAATAATCATCAAATGAGTAATACGCTAGCAACATTTTGCTGAGCAGTTAAGGCTAACATACTAAGACTTATGAGTACACCAAAGATTTCAGTGATTAGAGTGTGTGGGGGTTTGTTATTAAAACTGTTACTGTTCAGTCTAAATTTTCTTTTTCTTTCTTAGCAGTAAATATTTCTAACAGAAGTGACTACAGTAACAACAGTAATGTACATGCATCTTACCAAAGGGTTTTATAATCACGTTTTGTCATAGGAAGTTTCTGCACTAAAATTTCTAAAGGTTTCAAAGTGTAACAAATAAACACACAAGGCACAGTGAAGTCAAGCTGGGTGTAAAGAGGGTTTTTTTCCTTTAACTTTCTGCTCCCCCTCAATAAACCTGTAATTAAACACCTAAGGCTGGAATAGTGCTATCTGAAGCATGTGCAATACACATCTATGTTCTGGTAACCTGAAAGTGTAGGAATTTTCTCCTCCACTGGTAATTCTAATACTGGAGAGTTTTACTGGCTAAGGTAAGAACTTCAGTACCACATAGGTATACGGTCAGAGCCTACATATATAGGCGTAAGTGACTGTCACCATAATTATAACTGTTCAGTTTTATACCATTAAAACTGTCAGAAAAAAAACATTGTTATTGCAGCCAAGTGTGGTTCTGAACAGAACGAGTCAGAGTCATAGAAACACTGTAGAGACATGCTAATGGATTCATAGTTTTTGTGGACAAGAAGGACCAGCTGTTGGGAAATGTTTATAATGTGATATAGAGAATTGAGCAAGGCCTGAATTTCTGTTTGAGCTCCAGCAATGATTTCTAACACATATATAGCCTTGATGCGTGTCATTCTTCATGTCTGAATTGGCCTGCCTACTGCTCTAGACCTAGGATCTCACGCTGGGTCTCTTCACTAATTTAAATTTTTTCACTGTGAAAGTTCTTAATCATTTAAATAATAGCAAATTGTTATTAGGGGTAGGTCAAGCTACTCAATAAGTCCCTTAATGGCAAATTTCTGGTGGGCAGGAGAATATACAGGGAAGAGCACTGATACGTACTCTTTCTTAAGCATTTGCTGTTCAGAGAGACTACTGCGCTAGACAGACTTTCCGTCTGACCTGGCACAGCAGTTCTTATGCCTTATACTATAAATCAGATACTTCTTATGCAATAAATTGAGTATTAACATGATAAAACACATGACTTGTAAGAGTTTTTCAGGATTCTTTTTAAAATCCATTTTCAAAACACGACATAGGTTCCTTGTTCCCAGATATCTCAAAGCTCAACCTGTAGGCAAGCCAAATGGCACTGTGGAACTGACCTGTCCTTGCAAGCATTTACCGTTCCTTCAGAGTGCTTCTGATTTCCAAACTGTACCTTTAATCAGCATGATCGCATTTTAAATTTTTGGTCACCAGTACAATTATGAAATATCTATGGGTCAAATTGGATCTCTGAAGAACCTCATTAGACATTCTGTCAAGTCAAAGTTTCTATATACAATCAATTTCTGTGATCATCGTTGCCTAATTTAATAAGTGAAATTCATTTTATATAGTACTAAATTCCCAGTGCCATACCATATGAATGAAATTGCTGACAGAAGTCTAACTGTATTATATCAATGCTGTGTGATGCAGAGTGATTAATTTAAGCTTCATAATGATAATATCATGTTTGACAAGAGCTATCTTGTATAAAGGGATGTTTATTGGCACAGTTCCCAAAATTATCAGACTGCAGGCCATTCAGTCTTGCCATTTCATTTGACATGAAATTTAGCAATACCTGGCAGAGAATAATCTTGATAATGTAATACAATCCTTATTTTGTATTCTGTATGCAGTGTTCACTGTAATGGATAAAGAAGATGTTTAGAAAAGTCTGAAATCTGGTGTATGACTTACAAGAATAGCTAATGCCCAAATCATGCATGTTCTAGTCTAGACACAGCAAGTGTAAGTGAAGGCTACTTGAACACACAGGAGGAACTAAAAAATAGAATAGTAAAAGCATTGTATTCTTTGCTGGCCTTTAAAATCTGAAAGCAATTTTACTAATCCTCTTAATTATTTGTCAAATGTTTTTAAATTATTAGAAATTAATTTTAGAGAACATTCATCAAATATTTGATGTGTAATCATTTGTGTGACATTTAATTATTTCAGAGCAAATCCTCATTTTATTTTTGTTTTACTAATAACATATCTAATATTTGATATGCCATTAAAAAAATATAAAAATAAAATGAGGATATGTATTCAAATACATTAGGCTATATTAAATGTCGAACATATATTGAAGTTCCCTATTTGTTTCATAATTACTATATTTTTTTACTTTTGAAAAATATTTGCTAATTATCTCTCAGAGAATGGAATGAAGCTCTTTATATTTCTTTCATGAGATATTTTATTCAGTAGTCCTGCTTAAAGGTCAGAGACAAAATTCATGAGATGATGTGGTCCTAACAATTGACGGGATAAAAAAAATGTGTTCTGTATAGAGTGATCCGTCTGTTTTAATGAACCCTGAGCTGTGGAATTTAGTATTAAGAGGGATTTAGATGGACATTTAGGTTTTGGAGGGGCCTGCTTACAGAGAAATATACTGTGAACAATAGAAAAATGTTGCCTTCAGGTTTTTTTAGCAGTATTTCTATTTATTAGAGTTAATTAAAGCATTAACTGTTGTAAACTGAAACAAAAAGTTGACAGAAACAATTTCTTTTTGCTTTTGCTTTTCCTGACCTTCAAAAAGGAAAAACATTTGAAGTTTGATGTATATTTCTGTTATTATGATAGTTACTTTTTTGTGTCACTCTAGAAACTGTATTTGCACAGCTTTAGATTTGTAGTTCTGTTTTCTATTTGTAGTTCTATGTAGTCCTGTACATTGTATACAGTCTACTGGAATTTTCTAGTGTTTTTATTATGAATCAGAAAGTATAAAATATATGTATAGATTGAATTCTGTTATCAGCTGTCTTTCTGAAAATCAGTCTCTGATCCAAGGATTTCAGATTTGTTGGCTTGTCTCTCGAGCTCTGATAGTTACAGCATGAGGTAACAAATAACAGTCTTCTGCTATCCCGTGAAAAATAAAATGGACTTTTTTTCCCCTAATCTATGGGCTTGATCATATATTCTGTTTTATCTATCATGAGCTTCAATGTGATATGCAACAATGCTTAGTTTTATCCTGTTTATCACTGGAAAGTTGCCTCATAAATATTTGTTCGACTTCCAGAAGCTGCGCTGTGTTAGTAATGGGACTCCTAGAAGCAAAATGGGTTAGCAAACCTTTTTCTAGAATGATCTCTGAGCTTGCAAATACAGCTGAGAGGGGTGCTGATGTTCAAGGAACTACAGTTGTAGTTTGTAGTTCAAGGAACTTGTACTACAAGGAACTACAAAAAGACGTTTTATGCTTTTGTACACAACTTTTCAGCAATTTCAGAGTTATTCGGGTTAAAATCGGTAATGGATTTAATCACTGTAAATGGAGGATTTAATGCTTTTTCTTACTAGTCCTCCATGGAAATGCTCTGATAAACTGTAGGATAATGAGTCGCCTATAGCATCCCCTTTCATTGTTGATAAAATTTCCTATTAAATACTAAATGCACTTAGTAAGATCATTTGAAACTGTTGTCATATTTAGAGTATGATTAAGCTTCTTTCCTTAAATGAAGTCTATCGTAGCCTCCTGCAAGGTAATGCAGTGTTTGCATTCAGTCAATTCAGATCTTAAGGTAAATACACTTTTTTAAAATGTCTTCTTTATTTGTGCTTGTACATACGGAAACTGAAATTCAAAGTTGTATTGTTGAAAAAAATGTTTTTAATTGTTAATTTGATTTATATCAAAGATTTTTTTTTCTTTTATTAAAATACACCGAAACTTCTATCTCTCTGGGATATGGGAACAATACTAGGTTAATGGAGGTTCCTTGGTGTCAGGCTATGACATTACTTACTGTAATGAGTAGCTCTAACAAGTTATTTGGTTGATTCTGCAGTCACAGAAGTTTGCACAGTCAGCAGCAACATATGTGTATTTATTTTCCTTAAAATTGGCATAAATGTTGATATCACTGTAAAAGGAACTTATTTCAATATAAATAAGTGAATGTATTAAAAGTATAGTATATTTAACCACTTTCCTATGCATTCTTAGCTCTTTCTTACATGAGAATTTGTGATCTTGTCTTTCCTGAAGTTTTAACCTCATTCTGGGGCACTGACAGGGAGAAAAGCCATGCAAAATTCTTTTTTCCTTTGACTGTGAAAATCTTCTTCAGTTACTTGCTAGAATGTTTTAACATGTAATCCAGGTCAAAAACAAAAAGTTTGCTGTGTCTTTTCACAGTAGTTCTTAATTGATAGCTTCCTTGGGTAAGATGATTTCAACTTGAAATCTCATTGTTACATAAAGTATATATGGATATTGAATAGCTATGATAATAGTAAAGAAATACATTTCAAAAGAAAACCTCAAAGCCGTTTGGGAGGGAAAAACAAAAACACCACCACCCCCACCACCCCCAGTATGATTGTTTTCATATTCACAAGTTTGGGAAACAGGACTACACTCTTTCCACTTCAGCAACACAGCCTACTACCCACTTTTGATTTTTGCCAGTGTTTGCTTTCACCATGTATAATGAAGTTCAGGTATATATTAAAAATACGTAAGATTTCTTGAGAGGATAAAGCTCCCTTTTCTTTGTATTTTCTTCTGTCATTTAACAGGTTCAAAGGCTGGCAATATCTGGTCACTTGTGAACACTCCAGCAAGAAGAAATTATAAGATAGTATTAAAGTCAGCATAGGTGTTCTCTGCCTTAGCCCCTCTTCAGCCCTCCCTCAAAGAGCTTGGTTGGCTCAGCTGTTTTCAGCTGCTTTCATGCCCTAGGGATTGTTCCAGACAAGAAATTAAAAAAGAAATGCTTAATGTACTAATGACCCCTAGGTCTTGCATTCCTTTTCCAAGATGTGCCAGTTAGCTCTTGGCTGCAATGCATAATCTTGTGCAATATGTTCACAGTGAGATTGTAGACAGTAATCATATTTTTCAGGCACCTTTTCTTTATAGGATGCACCAAACCATACTGGCAAATGGTTCTGGTCACATGCAATTTAAGTAGCTTAGTATGAAAACCATATGCTGACTAGAAAATAGTATTTAAAGAGATCCTATCTACTTAGGAATTAATTTGTCAGGAAATAGTGTAGCTACAGTAGTTATTAGTACTGAATTGTAATGATTGAAAAGTTAATAAGAATTTGTGGGTTTTCTGCATTGTGCACTGACAGTGAATGCTGCTAGTTGATGATCAGTTGTACTTTGTATTTCATGGTAATTATTCTCAAACAGACTTGATACTGTTCAGTGATTGACATTCTGTTAGAAACTATATTTGATTTCTTTTACAGGAACTAAACAGAGTAAGTTTTCCTGGGTCCAGTGAATTGTATTCGATTTTAGTTTTTTCTCTAGCATCACAGTTGACTTATAAAGGTTCATTACAAAAGTCTCAAAGTACTATTCTTTGGGGTTGTAAATGAAGTAGATACTGTGGGGTTTTTCTAAGTGGTTGGTCATTGCTTTAAAGGTGCAGGCCACCAGAGAACACCCTTTGCAGTTGCGTTTCCTGAAATAAAATTCAGAACAAAACCTATACTTCACAATTATCCTGTAGAATAAATTTATGTGCTTTCTTCTAGTGTTGCTTGATGGTTTTCCTTCAGAGTATCACTATTAACTGACCATGTTTCTTTTGCTCCTTGAGGATTAATGTGAATTTATTTGTTTATATTGTGAAATAATAAATGTGTAGGATATCTTTAGGCTGTGAATTTTTTAAAATTGAAGTTTTTGACCTGTCATAATTGAAAAATAGATATTCATAAACACCTAATTTGATAGAAAACATCACTGCAGTATGGGAAACTATCTTACACTGTCTCTTTAAAAACATGATTAGAATAAGTGCAATTAAATAAATTCACCTGTTGCATGAAATATTCTGTTCACTTACCTGTTGATAGATTTCCTCCTGTTGAACCCAGACTGTGGCAAACATTAATTTGTTTGGGTTTTTTTTCCCCCAAGGTACATTTAGATGCTTGATTCTGTTTTTCATTTAGAAAACATGATTTTCTTAACAGATGGAGAAAAATACTAAATTTCACTTCAGTTCATATTCTTAATTTCATTTATTTTCAAAATAAGAAAGCTTTCCAAATACATTTTAGTTTTATTATGGTTAGATGGAATTGTTTAGCTATGTATGCTCACTGTTTCAGTTGTCATTCACTTTCCACTTCCAACTCCCCCAAATACCATAATTAAGGCAAATTTCGTTGGGCTTTTTAACTATTCCTTTAGTTTATTTGCACAATATGCATTTTTGTGCTGAAGCTTGCAATAACATCTAGTTAAAATGAATTGTGAAATAATGAGTAAAATGAGGGCACACTTTTAAGAATTTTAAACAAAAGAGCAATTAGAAGCAACCATTAAGAATGAGTGAATTGAACTTGATCCACAGTCTGTTAATACCACATACTGAGAGCCGGAGGTGCTTTGGAGAAAACAAAATAGGTTAAAAAGTAATTAAGCAAACTTTTGGAAAGTTGTGCAGATTTCTTTCCAGAGAACTGCCAAATATTTATTGCCGTATGTTTCTTTTCCTGGTTTAAGCTGTATTAGGTGTATAGTCAGTCTCTGGTTTTTAGCATATCCTATATATGTTTTATATTATCAACATTTCTCCGTAGCAGGAGGCCAGAAGATATGGAAGCTTTGATATCTACAACATTTAGTTTTATCTTCTGGTTGTTTTGAATTCATCTTAAGCTCCTTTGAACTGGAATTGCAAAAGTCAACAAGATTCAGAAGAATCCCTGCTTATTGGAAATCATTGTCCTGGAGAAAAGCATTTCGTTGTATAAAACCACAAACCGCTATGCTTTAGGATGTACAGATACCATTGCATGTCATCTTTATCACAGTAAAATTATAATTTTGCATAAATTTGACAAATCTCTTTTGAACAACCTAATTATTTCAGAAACCTCTCTTTGTTGCTAGCAGATTGTTATATCGAAAACACCAGAGACTGATTACAGATTTCCAAAAAACATAAAAAGCTAAAAAAAAGTATTTTTTTCATCCCAGTACTGAGATTTTGAATGAGCATCATATAAATATGTATTTGGATACATCTTTGTACATGTACCATGTTAGTAATTTTTGGCTCATTTGACCAAAAGACAGAACTAGAACTAAAAGTTATGTATTATGCTAGTGGAAACTAGACTAACAGCATCATGTTTTTGACAAGGCTAGAGTATACACAAACTGTGCATGAACTATAATGAAAACTGGTAACAAAAATGGAGCTTGCTCTGTATTATGGAATGAAAATAAAACTGCTTAAAAAACGGGAGGCAAATTTGGAAGTGTATGGCTTGTGAGAAGCTGCTGGAAGAGTGCAAATAGGAAGACAGCAATATAAGGAGACTTGTGAATTTCAATGCTTAAGTATGAATTCTTAGAAAAAGTAAATGTTCACCATCCCCATCCCACCAAACAGGCCTTTCTTTGGACAATATCAGTACAAGTAGATATCAAGCAGACCAGTTATCCTCAGGGTACTCGGCCCCCCGAGCTGGAAGATGGGGACGGCGAGCAGGATGAACCCCCCATAATCCAAGAGGAAGCAGTCAATGACCTGCTATGCCACCTGGACACTCACAAGTCTATGGGGCCGGATGGGATCCACCCGAGAGTGCTGAGGGAGCTGGCGGAGGT
>NW_008794211.1:426914-539492 GCF_000699145.1 Aptenodytes forsteri | reverse complement strand
GAAAAGGACCTGGGGGTGCTGGTTGACAGCCGGCTGAACATGAGCTGGCAGTGTGCCCAGGCGGCCAAGAAGGCCAATGGCATCCTGGCCTGTATCAGAAATAGTGTGGCCAGCAGGAGTAGGGAAGTGATCGTGCCCCTGTACTCGGCACTGGTGAGGCCGCACCTCGCATACTGTGTTCAGTTTTGGGCCCCTCACTACAAGAAGGACATCGAGGTGCTGGAGCGTGTCCAAGGAAGGGCAACGAGGCTGGTGAGGGGTCTGGAGAACAAGTCTTATGAGGAGCGGCTGAGGGAACTGAGGCTGTTTAGCCTGGAGAAGAGGAGGCTGAGGGGAGACCTCATCGCTCTCTACAACTACCTGAAAGGAGGTTGTAGCGAGGTGGGTGTTGGTCTTTTCTCCGAAGTAACAAGTGATAGGACGAGAGGAAATGGCCTCAAGTTGCGGCAGGGGGGGGTTTGGTTGAGGTTAGGAATGATTCTATGATTCTATGATTCTAAGTAGATAAAGAATTAATTTTAGTCAATAAAGCTAAAAAATGGAAAATGTGTAAACTTCTAGAACTTAAAATTTTATTTACATGAAATTACAAGAAAATTGTTAGCCTTTTCGTAGAACAAGGTCTTAAACTAATTCATTTTTAGTGCTCAGATAAGACATACTGAAAAACACTGACACTGGAGTAAGTTTTTCCCTAGGATATTTCCTTCCTATCAAATACTAACTTTACTTATTAGGGCAACCAACCTGACTAAGAAGCAAGATTTGGTTTATGATCTCCTGTTGTATGGCTATTATGTTGCCAGCTGCTGTGGAACCAGCAGAATCTGTTTCTTCTCCAAGCAACAGTCATATATAATATATGCACTAAATAATTTAAGAAATTCTAAAAACCCAGAAGTGCCATGTCCTAGTATATATCATACTCCAAATGGAAAAGCCATTTGAGATGAATACTGTCAACCCTTCTAATGCATTCTCTAGAATGGGTTATTAAGAGAATATTAAGAACCAGGGTGATATTTCTAGAACATTTGGACACCAAATGTGTGGGATGAATTGGAATGCATTTCATGCAGTGGTTTTATTCAGCTTCAGACTTTTGTTGGGTAAAATCATTCCTAACCTGTAAGAAAAACAACAATAGGCAAGCAGGACAGATCCTGTTTTGACATATTTGCAGATGAAGTGCATATGGCCTGAAAACTTTTCCAATTAATTTACACAAGACTTTCAGATTTGAAAGTTTTTTGGCTTAGAATTTCTATTTCTTGGTATAGTTTGCATTTAAAACAGTTCTAATTAGACAAGTAGAACTTTTCAGCATCATCCTGTCTTTGTGGAAGAATACTTTGTTCTTTTGATAATCAATAATAGTTAGGAGATCTTAGGAAATACTTTGAATATTTAATTTTCTTAAGTCAAAAGTAGTGGAACTTAAACTGTGATTACTTTTATAGATTATATATATTATATATTAAAACCAGTACGTGATTATAAGCATTATGGTATCTTGCTTTATCTATATTGATATCATCACTTAGTTAATCAGCCATTGGTCCATTTTAATTCTAACAAAATATATAGCTCTTTGTTACCTCTTTAATAAAGAATGGTGTCAGCATGTAGTGGAGTTGTCATGTTTCTGACAGTGCTTGTGCAGCCAGGGTACCCCATACCTCTATCCTGCCCAGTACCTCACGAGTAAGTTTCTCACATTTATGTTTTGTGCCCCTTGCAATAGAAATCAAAATGCTAATATATCTTTTGTGTATCCCACCTTCAGATAGCTGATCTGCCCAACCATTTAAAAATGTCTAATGAAACATACTTGAAGCTTTACTGAAAATATTTATCTGTACATAAGTTTTGCTGTCTTGTGATAGTTTATCACCTCTGTAAGAAAACTACATATGTGATTTCAAAAGTTTATGCAGAACTTCTCTGGTGAATCTTTTCAGTGACAGAAGGCAGAAATTGCAAAAATGTGAATTACTGAGACAGATGTGAACATAGGCCAGCAGCTTCCCTAAATACTGGAAGATTTTGATGAAGCTTAGCAAAGGTTCTTAAAAAAAAAAAAAAATTAGCCAATTGTCCATGTTTCCCAATAGATACAAGAGGCCTAAGACCAAAGTGAAATTTGTGTAGGTAAAGATAAGTAAAAACATTTATATTAAGTTAGTTTTTCCTAACAATCAAAAAATATCTTCAGATACGAAAAATAATTAGGAGTGTTATATAACTGTGTAACATAATAATTGTTACCTGGGAAAAATGTTATGTGTACAGCTGCTGATTACCTGAACTCAGCAAGGCCTGAGATAGTCCACCCTGCACACCAACAAAGTACTTTTGACCAAAAGAGTCTGCAGCATCTTGGTTCTTTGAGAGGCAATATTTACTGGCTGCCCACTCAGTTTTCACTGGCAAATTCAACCTCCACTTCAGAAATCTTGTGTCTATCTTTGACATAACTGCTACACTTTAATGAATTTCAGTTTGCTTTGCATTTTCACATACCATACCCATCCTTGTGTATCCTAACCCAAAAGATATTCCCCGCCGCCCTCCCCTACTCTTCCCGGTCCCCGCAGAGTCTGGATGTGGCTGCAACAGGGAGACAAGCATCTGTGGCGTGATAAGGAGGTGAACCAGGACCAAATCCTGAAGTTATGCATCAACCTTGAAAGCGTCAAGGTTTCTGATATGTTTTTCTTTTGAATTAAAGGGTTTTTTCCAAATAAGGACTTGTAAGAGCTTCTCTAAAAATGTTATCTATTTGAATAATGACCTTGCGCAGCATTTTTTAAGAAGCCATGTTGATTTCTGCTAACTACCATAAGGATCTGTCATTTTCTATAGGTGATGCTGTATGATTCATTTTGATTATGAGTATTAACACTATGAGATGAAATTTGAATTTGCCATATGCAAAACTGTCATTATTTCAGTGTTTAAGGTTATGACCTCTATTTTAGTAATTGGTGTGCTAGGGATTCTTCTCTTTTTTAAGATAGACAAAAACTTTAGGAAGTTAGTTCAATATTGGCTTATAAAGTTGGAAGTTCTAAAATATTGAGAACTTGACAAAATGCTAAAAACCTAGTAGTGGATGGCAAACCCTTAGATTCTAGAATTTAGAGTATCAAAACCTTTGCAAAAGTCTTTTTAGACTCTTTGTAATAATAATAAAAGCAGTTAGCTCAGGAATCAAAGGCTGTTGCATCAAGGATGAAAAATACTGCACATTTTCTGTCTGTGGGATGCCTCTGGCTTTGATATACATGAATTTTGTAATCAAATGTAGAATTCCAGTGCAAAGTCTTTGATTCTAGAGATAACTCTTTCCAAGTATGGTACTACGTGTGTTTATCAAGGAAAACAATCAGAAATCTGAAAAGAGTTTGAAACCTTTAGCATCATATTGCCATGTTTTCATTTAAACTGTAGTATTGCTGAATAATTGAACAGAGTCCTAGTTGGTTTGCAGTTGAAGGATCTCATTGAAAAACATATTGAAGCTAATGGGAAAGAGACTGTTGGCTTTGGAGTAAGCCCTAAGGACACAACTTAATACAGCACAAAATAGTGTTTCACAGAGAAAACACAGCACAGTGTTTAACTTTTTGCAGATGTGGATTTTCTGCAAGCTTCTGGAACTGAAAGCAGTAAGAAAATGTGAAATTGTCCCAGTGATTCATGGGTTAAAACTCATATAGGTTCACCAGTATTACTTATAATTCTTTTACTGATCCCTTACATTCAGAAATTATTTTCTGGGCTCTTGATTCAATAGTTATGGCATAGTAAAAAAGTGTTTGTACTGCAGCATAGCCTTGAAAACATAGCTGGTTTCTTGCTCCATGGGCACGTAATTCCAAAACAGCTGTAATAGTTATTTCCAGGTATTCTCTTAGATTTTGTTCCTGTGAGGCAGCATATTCCTTGAAGTAACCACCAAGATCTCTTGTCTAAGGAATATATTCAAGATGATGGTTGTAAGAGACTTCTAGCCTTTGGAGTACTGTACAGGTCTACAACTCATTGCTTCAGAATCAAGTAAAATTCTTTACTGGTTTGACAATCATAGCCCTATTTATTATTTTTCCACATGGCCCAGTTTCTTTAAATTTCAGATTTCCACACTTAGGGAAAAATAAACAGTAAATGAAAGCAGAGATATTTATGAAACTAAAATGACTACAGAAATGAGTGGAAGGTCACCAACAAAAACCACAACTATTAATAAACCTGTAAAAGGGAAAATAAAATGGTAATTAAGAACATAAAGAATATAGCTAGAGCATATTGGAAAAAAGCAAGATGCATAAGATGCTGTCCACATGCAAATTCACGTTCTATGCAGAAGTTCCATGTGGTTTTTATCATGAAACAGAACTAGTACTGGTTAATAGTTGAAAACTAACTTAATCAAAAAACAGTAAATAAATTATTTCAGTTATACATATATGAATTCCAACTATCAAGAGGGCTCAGATTTTTGGGGGAATATGTGACTACAGGAAAATGATGCTGTTACAGATAGAACCTGGAAATATCTCATTGGAGTTCTTTATATAAGGGTTCATGATGTTGAGGAACAAAGTAAATTTAAAATATCTTCAAAATATTAGTCTAGTGTGGAAATAAATGTTTCTAAGAATAAGTGAGGTGAAACATATCACTTATAATTTTAAGAAAACAAAGCTAATTGAGATTCTTTTTTATTTCATTTTCAGATTTGTAGTTTTCAATGCTGAGTATTGAGAGCCACCTTGTGGCCATACTTTTTAATGGTCATGTATGATGCTGATTTTATGGTAGGTGAAAGGCCACTGTTCATTGTTTCACTTCAGAGCATTTTGAAGATTGAGAATTAAAAATAAATACATAAATACGTTCTACTTCCAGGCATCTAGCCTGAAGTGCAGCTCTCTGCTTGACCTGAAAGATGAGTTCTTTACATTCATATGAAATTTCTGAGATAATTTTTTCTTATTCCCTTGTTCCTTTCCTCTTCTTTTTCTTGCATACATTAATGGATGATAGTATAAAACACAAGATAGATAAGTTACATGTGTACACTTGTATAGTACATATATGTACAAAGTGATGTATAGTAATATAATATGGACTACGTTCGCTGTTGCTAAAAAAAATATAAATTCTTGAACAGTGTGTGTTTTAGGAAGCTAACAAAATTTGTCTGACAGTTTTAAGCATTTATTTTTCTATTGTCTGTTAGTAATTGTTTTGATTACTGGAATAACAGTTAATAGTAAATAGAACAATTGAATATTTAGATCTTTCAAGTTTGTATTTACTCTTATGAAATATACATATCAAATTACTTTCAGGCATCAGAACTGGGATTAGTTGGAGAAAACACATGAGGATGAATTGATAACTCTTGGACACAGCTTTGCAAAATAGCTTTATGAATTTGTGTCTTTTTCTGGAGGAGAGACGTCAAAATTTATTGTGACTATAAAGGGGCTGATGTAAACACAGGAAGTCATCAGCTGAAGCAACAATCTAGATTTTCCTGAATTCAGTTTTCTGTTCTGTAATATAAAGTATATGCTGTGCGTAAAGGTGGAGATTGAAGCAGTACTACTACTCTACCAAGCATTTTCTTTTGGGATTTTGAGGGAGTAGGGATGGGATTCCCCATAAAGTTTATACTTACTTCTGATATTAGTGGAAACCTTTTTTCCCCTCTATGGCTGAATTTGTACTGAGGACTCTCAGACAACTTCGGGGTTTCACAGGCAACTCATTCCATCAAACGCAAAACTCTCGGATTTTACTCTCAAACTAAAAATTAAATCAATAACTGTAGAAATTTGCACAGATAAGAAAAGAAAAAATCACTTAACATCTGCTATCCTTTTTTGTTGTTAGGGGAAAATTGAGATTAGCTAGGCATTTAATCCCATTCTTTGTCTGACAACAGTAGTTTGGGAACATTTCAGTTATATTATGTTCTTACCAGCTTTGTCACATTGGAAAAAAACTGTTTCATGTCATACGTTTAAGTAGCACTATGACCTCTACTGAGTGTAGTGATGACAAATTCTGTGAAGGTATTGCATAATTTTGTCCATGGCAAAGAATGGGCTATGGAAATGTAATATTTTATGGGAAGGTGCATAATTGTATTTGGGGTTTCTAGCAAGTACGAAAGGAATTTATGATAAATAATGCCCCCTGATTAAGTTGCCTTTGTCACCAATAAAAAGGATGTGAAGTCTCCATTCCTATTTTTACTATGATGTTCTTTAGTTCTGTTATCTTCAGACATTTAAAACCATAGGATGATCTGATTAATTTTCATGTATAGGGCCATTAACTTTTCAATTGTTTCTTCAGTTTCTCTGTGATAGGAGGTATTCAGTATCAGAATAAGCAGGGATTAGTGTGAAGACAGATAATGCAAATTCCAGTTTACTTGGAATAGTGAGTGATAATTAAGAGCTATTATTGATATGTCCCATCTGGGAGTGTTGAGACAACGCCACCTGAGTCAGTTACAATAGAAATTCATTGCAACGGAAAGTTATTTGAGGGTCTGTTTTGTCTTTAATTCTTTCCAGGGTAATTCTTGTTCATTAGCCTAAATCTGAAACATGCCAGTAGGGTGCTTTTCAGGCTAAGATTATAGCACACTGATTTTAGGAGACTGCACGTGGTAACTACAAATGCATGATGTGTCTGAGCTCCTGTTGTAGTTGGTGGAGATCAGTGCATTTCAGGCAGTGGAGCCAAGAGGATGCCTGAGCTCAACCATGAGCAGACACGGGGCGGTCAGGGAGCAGAAACGCTGTACAAGCCCTGCTGCTTGGTGCTCATTGACTGTGAAGGGTGCTCAGACTCCTACTTCAGCTGTACAGATCTGCATGTAGACATCTACCGTGTTTTAATCTCAGACTGAACCCTGCCATATCAAGCTGCTGGCACAGTGGCCCGTCTCAAATGGTCAGGCAGTTACTTTACTTTCTAGGGACATTTCTCTGCATCAGACAGCGTTAGCTAGCCCTCTTATCTTCAGTTTTAGCAGCGTGCAGATTAAAGAAGTATGATGAAACTATCTAGTTACCTCAAGTGATGCCTCCTCAAAAAAGAAATAGAGTAAGAAATCTTTTCTAGGTTGATCTGAAAAGGCTATGCCAAGAATTATGAGTCATCAGTCTGTTTCTATAAATCTGATCAGAAAGGCTGTCTGACATCACAGAAAACAGGCTCAGTAGATTTTCCTCTAGTGAGTGGTCACTGGCGATAGCAGAGATAACACCAGCGTTATACGTAAGCGTAGCCTCTGTGTTTCCATTCTGTGTAAAATGTCTGTGACAAGATAATTGGCAAGTCCATATTTGGAGCTCAAAAAATCAATTTAAAAATTAGCTGAAATCCAAATACAAAATTAACACAAGGAAATACTTTTGTTGAATAGCTTCAGATGTTTAGATTGGAATTTGCAAAGTAAAATATTCTTAGATGTGTAAACCAATTTCTAAAGATGAGTGATGATATGATCACCAAGCTTGCTTTGCAATATATTTTATATTATTATCTATATATTATGTTGTTTACATTCATTTTATATACAATATATCATATTTTATGTTAGCTTTCAAAGCGCATAATAAGAAAATCAAGCAAACCAGTAAGAGTTTTTAAAATACCTGTCACACTGAAGCTAATTAGAAGTTTGTATGGATTGCAAGAGTCTAAGATTCTCCACTCCTTTTATTCTGATTTTAATTCATAATTGAGTATTGCCATCTTGAAACCACCGAAAACTGATATCCCTGTGATAACCCTGTAGTATGTGTGTTACGAAACTCCGCAAACATATTTGCCTTAGCACTGAACTGTGGTAGGTGGTTCAGTTCTGTACAGTCACATAAAGTTTCTCTTTATATAGGAATGCTATTAATATGTCTTGAAAGTGATTGCAGTGTTAGTTATAGAACTATTTTACATAGATAGTATTAGCTTTCAGTCTTAAAGTAGGGAAAAAACTTTTTTACTTTTATATATGTTTTTACTTCAACTTCAGTTATTTTTGTCATTTAAAACAATATAAAGATAGTGAGTTTTAAAATGTTATTCCTTCAAGTGGTAAATTATACAGACATACCAATTTTAAGGCAAGTGTTGGCATTGTTTACTATTTGCTTTCCTCCTAGAGTCCTAACAAATGCAGCATTACAGATATGGGTTCAACTTTACAGTAAAGAATTTTGCAAAGCCTTGTGAGATTAGGCTGCTATTAAAAGAAGGCAGAGTTGTGAGATGAAAAACATTTTTAAGGAAAGGAAATGCATGAAGGATGTAGTGATTTGAAGACATATGACTATTAATTGTACAGAAGAAAGACTGTTAATAGAATTAAAAGACTAAAGGAAATGAAGCTCACAGTATGGCATCTAACACTTTTGAACAGTCATTAGCACTAGTGTATGCACGATAAGTAAACAGAGTATGAAAAATGGAAATTAATCAGGGTTGGAGAGGGACTGTGGAAGGAGCACAGCAGCTCTCTTCTCACCTGTTTTGTGCTGCTATGCGCTGCATTAAGTGAGAAAGTAACAGTCTCCTTACTTCTTCCCGTACCAGGTAATTTAGTCTCCATGGTATGTTTGATATGCGAGATATTTTCTTAAATGTCCTCTGAGATCTATCTGCTATGTGGGTAAGACATTTAAAGTTAGCTTGCTGAAGAAACTGTTTAGCCTGCTTTACGATAATGGTATATGAATTACAATATCTTAACAATAGCGAGCTCCTCAATTTTGACAGAGGATTTCTAATCTAATATACAAACCCCAGACAAAGCAGACTGATGAATTAACATCAATGCAATATTTTTTCCTCAAATTTCTGTAAATATATTATAAAAATTACTTGCACAAGAAAATAAGTCATCCCTTGCTCAAAATATCAGTCTTGGAGAGGAGATACATGTGCTAGCTACATGCTTAAAGAACTGTAGATGTAGAAAACAGTCTTTCAAAGCCAAATTTAATTATACATAATTGTCTTCATCTCTGTGATTTTTAAACTTTATAAAGCAATTATCTTGCAGGCTTCATGAAGTACAAAACATAATGTTAGTAAGTGACATAAAATAGTGGGACTATAAAGGCTGGATTTGAGGGGATTTTTTTTTTTTAGAGAGAGTGGGGTAATAAAACCTTTTTTTTTTTTCCAGTAGACAGCGTTTAAGACTACAAGGGATCTCATAATTTAGCAGAGGTCTGTGGGAAAATACCCTACATTTGAACAGGCTCTGGCTGTAAAATTGAGCTCTATGGAGGTGACTGCACAGTGCTCCTTTTTTGCATCAGCTGGTTTCCTCTGGCAGCAAGCCCAATAGTTGCCTCAGTTTAACTGACAGTCTGTCTCTAAATTCCCAAGTCTGCTGACCAAAAGAGCATAGTAATAGAAACCTTCTTGTTTCATCACTTACTAGGTGCTACTTCTGTGCCCTTTTAGGTGTGTAAAGACATCATGTTACCTTTGAAACTGACTTTGAACAGTGTGTAAGTCCATAGGCTTCACAGTTCTGCACTGAGGTTGCAGAACTTTAGAGGGCAGCCTGCTAGTAATTTGGAATAAAACTAACAAAAAAGACAACAGAGTTGTCAAAGGTGTTGGTAATAATCAGATGGTGGTGTTGATAATCAGCGTAAGTCTTACAGATGTCATTTCTAAGGTGGGTTTTTTTTTGTCCTGAGGATATAGTGGAAAAATTTATGAAACAGTAAGACGAGGAGATAATTCTGGGAGAGTTGAGGTTATGGAAATCTGATGGAGCATGCATCTGAGTTGGGACAGGCACACAAGGAATATAAAATTCATAGGAAACCAGGTTTCATTGGTCCCACCACTTAAAGGTCTATTGGTTTCTTAAGAGATTTTTTTCCGTTAGTACTTTATCAGATAAAGTAAATAATTATGGCTTATTATAATTAATTAAGATGACACAATATGAAAATACATAAGCATCTACAATTTTTCATATCCTTTGGAGATTTCTCGAAAAGCACTTGTCTTGTAAGATTTAACATTTGGCGACACTGAATTACAAAGTGTTACTAAGGAATCCTTGAAATTCTCTTAAAATAGCAAAGACACAGAAGGAATAAAATGTCTTTAGTTCTGAGACTTGTTTGATAGTATTAGCACACAAATTAAAAAAAACCCAACTTTGTGATGCTAATTACATCATGAATTTTCTTATGGGTCTTCATATTACACAGGTATCCGTGAAAAAACTTATTTTTATGGTGCTGCAGATGGTCTGATGTTCTAGTTTGGTTATCTTTTCTTCTTGTTAAAGTTCAGGTTACATAGTTCAAGTTACTTAATGAGTGGTGAGTATAATTTTGACCCTTTTTAGTTTAGGAATTTGTACCACTTTTATTTTATTGACTTGCATTTTTTTTATCATGTCTGCTTAGTATTGTTATGTTTATTTCTTCCATGCTGTAGGGCAGAAGCTAGAAAAGTGAAGAAACCAGGCCACGGTACCAAATCAAAAGACATTTAATACCTAGGGTTCATATCTCCAAAAGGAAAGAATTATTTTCCTGTTTTAAGATAAATTTCAGCTTTTCATGGTCCTACATAGTAATGCCAGTCTAAAACTGTTTGAAAACCCTATAGACTATTAATTCATACTGCACTTTTCCAATTACCTAGAAAACTTTTAAGAGAAATTCCATTCTTCTGAAGAATCCTCAGTCTGTCATTTTGCATAGCTGTGAAGTTGTAGTGGACTGTTATGGTTTAATTATTAAATGAGAAATACGCTTAATGTTCACAACTGGATTTTTTTCTCGCAGGGTTAATGATGTCTCAGTCAGTATAGCCTTTGAGGAGTTACACTAAAAATCGTGATGATATATAATAAGTAAGCTGCAGCTGTATTGGAAAGATCTTGAAAACACTTTCTGCTTTCATTGTCTCGGAGTAAAAATGCATCCAGTATTGTCATGGCTCAGCAAAGTGGCAGTTTTGAGTATTACAAAGCAAAGGAGGTGTTCTCAAATATAACAAATATTTGTATAGAAACCATGCAGTATCAGTTCCCTGTTGAAGCAGAAATATTGAAATCTTTGCACGGTTAAGCACAGCAACAAAAGGTTTAACTAGGTCTCCGGAGGATGTCAGTATTCAAACTGAAACCGGTACAAATTCATCCTTGCTGTTGCAATGCTACCCTTGCATGTCATCAAACTGCCTTTCTCTCTGTCAATTTCTTTTCGTGCTGTGTATCTTCGCTACTGGCTAGTTTTCTAACAGCATACTGACAACTTCTGCTGTCAGCAAAACAGACCAAGATTGATGACTTTTTCATCTGTGTATTCCAAGTGGTTAACAAATACGACAACAGGACTTCCTGTCTCAAGGGCTGGAGAGGAATAGATACCTTGCTGTATTTTACATGTTTCATGTATCTATTCCCAGAGAGAGAACAGTTTAATTCTGAATTGATGAGAAAGAAAACCAGAGCTTTATCTGACTGCATGCATTTTAAAATTATGATGTTATACAATTAATTCAATCTTAATTGATGTGCATTTTCATGTTATTGCTAAGCTGAAATATTTTGACACTTCTTTTAATAAGATTGGAGATTATTTAGGCACAGATTTCTGTTCACTGTGAAGTCCAGATTTTCATCGTACTGAAGCAGTACAAAAATGTCTCTATATAATTTTTATTGCACTTGCTATAAACAATAGAAAGATGCTTGTCATTGTACAATATGTGAAAATTACTGTTATTTTTGCTGCATTTTCACTCAGTGATGGAGCTTAAAGTGGGTCATTATAACAAACATTTCCTTTCTATCTAAACCTAGTGCTGCTTGCCATGTGTGTTTTCGCAGAAGAATTATTTGTCATTCTAAGTTCTTAAACCCTTTTATCTGAGAATCAGTAATTCATTCAGTTGTAAGACAGCCACCACAGTCTGGCTTGAAGTGAAATGTTAGGTTACTTTGGTCCATGTTATAAAATTCTGGCTCAAGTTGAGATAGTGTATTGTCTATACAAATAGTTCCTTTTTTTGCTTTATAACAGCTGGGCATTAAGTGAGGTATTTTGAAACTATGTCTACATCCGTGGTGACTTGTTGCAAATCCATCATTTGTGCGTGGTCAAACTTGCATTTGTGATTCTTTCATTCATGGCTTGTCTGGCTGGCTCAAAAATGTAACATTTTAGCAATACTAAATTTTATTAGCTTCTGTCATCAGTGAGGTCTGTAAACACTTTTATCTGCTGCATTATAGATTATGAAGGAATCAAAGATTAAATTAAATGTTTACCTCTTGTTCAGAGTTTTTAATCTGATTGCTATTCTTCCTCCTCCCATAGAATCTTATTTCATTCTCTATGCACCATGTAGCTTTTCCAATGAAAAAGAGATGGAGCTGCTATGATATAACTTAGTGTACTGTAAAAAGAGCACACTGAATAAGGCAAGACATTTCTGGATACCATACCAATCCATTCTTTAACTGGTAGTCATCACGCCCTAAGGTGCCAACTGGATGAAACACAACCTTGTGCAATAAATAGGTTATGATCTGTGGTAAGACCAGGGCAATAGAAAACTGTGCCAGAAATTCTGCCTTAGGCCTCCTTTCCTTGTGAATCAAACAGAGAAGAAAATGATAATTCATAAGAACTTTCTTTTTAAACTATTCTCTGATTGGAGCACAAAGACATGAGTAATAATATTCTTATTTGTACAACTGCAAAGTACGTTTTTAACCTGTATTGTTTTGAAAAATCACAGTATTATCTATCATATGCAAAGTACGTCAGGGAATCATTGAATTGCCAGATTTCAAATTCCCAACAGTTACCACTACTGTGTAAGTAGTGTTCCAGCAATAAACTATTCTCTGATTGGAGCACAAAGACATGAGTAATAATATTCTTATTTGTACAACTGCAAAGTACGTTTTTAACCTGTATTGTTTTGAAAAATCACAGTATTATCTATCATATGCAAAGTACGTCAGGGAATCATTGAATTGCCAGATTTCAAATTCCCAACAGTTACCACTACTGTGTAAGTAGTGTTCCAGCAATAATTCATATTTTCTTTAATAGCAGAAAAATTGTAAGTTTTCATGCTTCACTTTTAAAAGCAGACAAGTCTTTTTGGTCCATATTTACAGAATTCATTTTCCTTTAAAGGGAACAACAGCTTCCCAAGTTTTTTGTTCAAAGAACATCTACAAACACTAACCCTGTAAAAAAATAGAAGAGTTAGCAACCTGGGCTGAAAAGTAAACAACGAAGTCTAAATAATAAAGATAAGCAAAAGAGTGTACTAAAATACAAGTATCACCTAACCATATCTCAAGACTGGTAGTCATACACAATGAAAATTGTATGGCTTTGAAGAAGAGAGGCCATTATTTCACTTGAATAAAAAAATACAACTGTGTTAGAACAAGACAGTCATAACTTGGATAGGCTGCTTGGCAATTGTTCCTAATTGTCTAAACTTCTCCTCCCTTCTCTTCTTCATACAGTTTTTCTAATTGTGATTTAAATACATTAAAACTGAATTCTTTGATACTTCACTCTGCAGTGACTCTGTTTTACAAACTACAGAAACCCAGTATGTTATATAGACCTGAAATATTTTTTAAAACTTGCATTGAAGGTAGCTGTGCCCTGCAGAAAATCATGTTTGCATGTAGAGAGAATTGTTTTTAGTGCAACAACTGAAAAATAGTCTGTGTCCTACTGAGGACTAAGGACAGATAGATTCCTATTCTAAACAAGTATATCTAAATTACAAATTGACAGGAGACAACCCTAAATCAATAGAAACCTGCATACACACAAAGAGGAGAAGGTTCAGAAGAAAAACAGTTATAATACTATAATACAGAAAATTAGTCCTGAATTATGTGCTCCTGATGATTGCACTCAAAGAATTGTTATCTTAACACTGATAGAGGAAGACATTTAAGCAAAGCAGTCATACTACTCTCCTTTCTTTCTCCTTCAGAGGTATTTTTAGAGCACTTTACAGAACTTACTGAGGTGATTTCAGTAAATTGATCAGAGCGGTAACTCATAGGTTTAAACAGTTCTAACTTTAATACAGTGAACTTAAATCTCCAGAGGGAGACAATTAGATTATTGACTCTTCCAGGAGAAATTCAAACTGATTCACATTTGTTTGCTAGAATTACCTTCTTCAAATACTGACTTGCCAGGTACCCACTAATTATAACCCAGTAAAAGAATAAAAGTTGGACAGAGATATTACTTCAGGATAACCATACAAAGTTAATAGCTAGATACATTTAAAAAGTGAAGATGTAGAGAACGAGCATGCATACTCATTAAGTAGAATAGCATATTGGCCAGCCTGCATCCATCCAGAAATGATCTGCTAGGTCATGCAAGTCATCTTGATTGAGGAGAGCTCTCGGTAGTCTTTGAGTTCTTCACAGGAACCAGCTGCAGGGTGAACAGTCAGTGAAGCTAATACTGCTGTTCCCAGAAAAGAGCGAGGGAAGTAATGTGAGGGCATATCAACACAGAAGCACTACCTGAATCCAATGTGTTGAAACGTTGGGTAACTTTTTAAAAATGACTGATTTAAAACTTCGCAGAAAAGCTTCATGACAAGTCGTTTATATATGATTTAGTGTATTACTATGTGTTTAGTAAATACTAATAATTTTCCATTTCATGCCGTTTCTCAAGAGGTATGGAAGGTAATACAAGATAAGGACCAATTGTTTAATATATATTCATCACAGAAATGTAGTCGACTTTTAAATCCTTCAGGAAAAATTTCTTTCAAAAGTTAATTCTTTCCTTCTGTAATAAAATAGTAATTTAATCTTGCTCTTACCACATAACATGCCACTTCATCCTTGTCCTAGAAACAGCTGCTGATAGGTTAGTTACTATGCAGACAGTACAAGTTGGATAATACAAATAAAAGTTCTAATTCGTAAAAGGAGAGTCCCCAGGTAAAATCATTGCAGCTCAAATGCCTTCCTCTTTTCTCCCTTTAGACTCCAATCTGCATTTCTTCATGTTCAGTTTCTTTCATGAACTGTTGGATAGTGTTACTGCTCATCTTCACGGTTTAGTATTTTCTCTAGGTTTCATATACTTGCTCTAACTGTGCATATTAAGGAGTCTCATGGTTTTTTCTGTAACAAGAAATTATTATATTTTGACTTCATATTTAAAAAACCCTTCTCGTGGTTTTATTGGCACTATCTAACTTTTGATCTCTCCCCTTTGAAACAGCAGTTGTGAATAAAAGAATAAAACTTATGTTAAACATTTAACTTGTATAGTTTAATTAATATGCAATATGTATGTCGTAAATTCTGAAAAGCAAAAGTGGTGAATGATCATGCAATCTGTTGATCATTTCTTCCCATTTCTCTCAGTCCTCATACATACTGAAGTCATGTTAGTTTTTTGTATTTAAGGAGCAGGAATAAGCCCACTGACAGACTCTTCAACTTCCCTTTTTTCATTCTGCTTTTCTCAGCCGCCCTTTACTTCCTGAATGGATAGAGACTTCTCCCATCTTACCTTAACATCATAAATTTTGAAAGACAATCAGTATTCTTTAAATGAGCCAGCGGAGCAGATTCAGCAGCGTGAATAATATGAATGAGGCAGAGGAGACTTTTGTCTTGTTGGAACTTAAAACAATTTAGAAGGTCAACCTAAGAATTACACTTTCAGATGTCTTCAGGAAAGTTACAAAATAGTTATTTGGGAAATAACTGAATTGTATTCAGCACACAGTAGTAGTACAAATTAAAACTGCCCTTCATTGAAGGCTGCAGCAGAAGATACCTTACTTTGTTTATTTTAGATGTCTGTGATATCTGCTATCAGAGCACCGACACTCATCAAGTGAAGTTAATGAGGCCTCAAAATTAAGAGCTAGTACTTTGCAGAGTGTCAGGACAGTGCAGAGAATGAAGGATGGGAATAAATGGCTCAGAATTGCTCAAACCAGTGAACAAATATGATGGTGCATTCTGAACAAACTGCAAGTGCTGTCCTGTTGTGAATTCCACAGAAAGGAAATTACAATGATTGAGTCTTACGATCACAAGCATAAAGTTTTGCTATAGTAAGGTGATCATGAGAAAAATAGCAGAATAGCCTGTGCCATTTGTGTTACCGGAAGAAAATATATGATAGTCAAAAACTGTGTTATTAGTGGTAAAAAACACCAAAATTCAAAGTTGCAAACAATATCTTCAAAATGAGGAAGCAGAAAGGAAAAAGAAGTAATTTACACAAAGAAAAAAAAATCTGATCTTACCAAGTAGTGGTGATCTACTTAGTCTGTCCTAGATGAGTGTAGCAATTGGAGATTAAAGAAAAGACATAAATTTGTGTTTCATTTATCAAGAAGTAATTTATTGGCAGCTGCTTCTCATAATCAAGTTTTATTACTCTTTTTTACTTGATTTTTAGATAAAATAAGAAAAAAAAACAGCTATAAGCCTATTAAAAATTTCATTCTTTGATTCATGTAGTATTGGTAGTTCAGACAAAAAGCATGCAGCTTATAGTCTTTATGAA
Organism: Aptenodytes forsteri; assembly: GCF_000699145.1. Lineage (NCBI taxonomy): Eukaryota > Metazoa > Chordata > Aves > Sphenisciformes > Spheniscidae > Aptenodytes > Aptenodytes forsteri. The sequence continues at coordinate 522,870 of NW_008794211.1, read as the reverse complement.
TGATGATACCTTTGTGATACCAGATGCAAGCAAAGGGTAAGGAAGGGTGTTATCTTTTTTAAGTCTTTAGCTGAAATACACTGAAGCTTGATTAAATCATATTTTTTTTTCTGCTACATATGCGTCACCTCATTAAAATTAAGCAGGACATTTTTCTGTGTCTGTGACATTTTTAATGTGTCTTAATCAAGAACTGAATGAAATTAAAGACATTTAAAGGAGAAATATAGGTGGCAGCAAGCTAAACTAAGAATTTATTTAATATATACTGTTTTAGATGCACACACACATGTAAGCAAAGGTCATAAATCTACAGCCCTCTTGAGCAATAAGGGAGGGGAAAGAAAATCAATTCTAATCAGGAGACCAGTGCCAGAGCTCATAATAACAACTTCTCCGTACACCTGAGGCACTTAGTAACACTTAATATACATTTTAAGCAAAACCTTTTAGTCTGTAATAGAACAAGATGGGACTAGTATAACTTTTTATAGTTTCACTTGCCTTATTTAGTAGTTGTGGGTTTTGTTGTGTCTGCAACCGTTAAAATCCAGATTTAATAGAATAACCTCGCAATTCATTGGCACAAGAGCTAAGGAGGTTTATTTGCAAATATGCTGCTATTGAAGGATATGCTGTGTGAGCAGTCTTCCAAGCCATCACTGAGATATGTGATTTATGTTTTTATTTTATTTAATCAAGTGTAACTTTATAAAATTGGGTTACTTCATTGTTCTTGAACTAACTTGCCTTGTATCTTTGTAATTTAAAATGCCCACAAATTTATGGAAAGAAAATTAATTCAATTTCTGTGCAGTTAATGGAATCATCAAGGATAGTTAGTGATTTGATTTGATTGGCATTTGTTTTTTCCTATGTCAGAAGTGGGCTGTGAGTTTTTCATTAAAAAAAGCTCATCATCTTCTGTGTTGGAAAAAATTTATTTAATGTATCTCAACTGGTTAGTGTGCAACCTGGAAGTCTAGCACTTCATAGATTCAATAAATGAACAGACAAAACCTGTGAATATTAAATATTTCAAAGATGTTTTAGAATGTGTGGTAGATTTTAGAAAGTGGATATTCCTTTCTAAACACAACTATATGGATACATTTAGGTGTACCTAAATTTTTACATATTTTTAAACAGTTGATTAATATTAAGCTTGGAAGTACTTGAATTATAGTCAGACTAGCATTGCCATATCTTAACGTGTTTTCTGTCACAAACTTTTCCCCTTTGTCCTCCTTTTTCCTATATTCACAAGTTCCTTTCTCTAAATTGGTGACATTGTGGTTCCTAAAACTGCAAACAAATACAGTTTCCTTCCATATATAGTACAAAATTTTACTCTTCTTAGTTTCCCATCAGTAAATTGCCCTGTCTTTCAGTCACATTAGACAACATAAGCAATCAGGTTACAAAGGTATGTAAATTTGAAATTGTGGAGATTTGAGAACAAGATTTAGTTTTTTCAGCTACAGATTATAATATTTAAAGTGCAATTTTTTATATTGAATAATTGTGCTTTTTGAAAAGTACTTATTTTAATACCTGTAGTATAGTCGTGTGACACCAATACAACAAGCTCTACTAAAAAAGTGAAATTTCTGACAGTTGTCTTATCACATAGGAAGATTTGCTTTATTTAAGGCAAATGCTAATTACATTGTTAAATGCTTGCACCACGTTCTGAATGTAATCAAGATCAATCCAAATTCCTGTGTCACAATTCTCAGATTCGCAGCTGAAGTGAATTTTCCACATGCCTGTCTTCTGTGAGATTTGTTTTTGATATACTATAAATGCAAACCTTGGTGCATTGGTATTCTTTATGAAGTATTTGTTTCCATTCACTAGCTCATAAAGAATAAGCTTCATGAACTGCACTGCCACTTTCTCAATTTTTTATTAATTCATTTTTAAGCACTACAGCAGTTAATTAAATTTGGCAAAAAATCATGTGTAGTTAAAAGCTGAGTTTGATTTCCTTTAAATGAATAGTAAATAATTACTGCTAAAGCAGGAAAGATCAGATATTGAGAAGCTGGATAATTGTGAAGCTGAGAAATATGTTTTTCCTACAATATTTTTCTTTTCCTGTCCTCCTTTATAATTGCATTCCCATCTCCCTATTTATTTCTGTGTTTGCAGAGATTTATTGTTCATGTTTGGCAGTATGCCAGTACTGTGAACCATATTTTGCTTTGCTTTACCCACTCTGTATCCCTTAAGTCAACTTTTAGTGACTGTGTGTCAGGTACTAGTAAATGTGAAGATTTAAAAAAAAAAAAATCATCATAATTTGATCTAGAATTAATTCACTATAATATACAGGGCTGAAAATACAGTGATAGTCAAAAAATACTTAACTGTTGTGGTCTATGAAAAAGTAGAGATTCTCTGCTGGCAATGATAATAAAGAAATCTGTTTTAGGGAAAGATTAGAGTCATCATTACCACAACCCTCCTGGTGTCATATTCAGCAGCGATTGATTTGGGAAGGCAGTTAGGAATGTGGAAGAGATGGGAGGAAAATCAGAGGTGTTGGTGGCAAATCAGGGACATTGAAACATGAAGATCTAAGGAACCAGTAGCCAGGGGCGAGGGTAAAGAGCTTGTATACGGCATGCTTTCTGACCTTATATTAAAGCTCATATAAGCTTGGTTGAAGGTCCTTTATTCCAGTTTACAACAGGGTTACCGTGCCTTTCCTCCTGTCATCTTAATTGTAATAAAAGAGCTGCACTTTTTGTGATACTTGAGCTTTAGCCCAAAGCCATGTTTCTGAACAGAAAGACAACTGTTCCCGTTGGGCTAAAATGGCATGAACTCTGGTGGTTTGGTTTTCCTTTTTAAGTGGTTGGTTTTTCTTCCCTGTTGCTTCTGGAAGACACACTCCAAAGCAATTTGAGTTTCAGAACTTAGTGTTTGGAAGGGAAGTGTATTAGTTTTTCTTAACTTTGAGTCAATATTTGGTTTAGGTGAAGCATGATAAAGTTAGTACCCAGAAACAAGGGAGACATGCTTATGGACCTTGTACACAGTGGGAGGCTGGAGGACCTGAGGTTTTGCACGCTGAGATCCCAGCCTCCTACACATGGGGAAGGTAAAAATGAGGAGTAGATGAACAGTTTGGTTCCATACTATGAATTTATTAATCCATGCTGTGCTAGGCTGATGCAATGGCTGGTGGTGAGGAAGGGTATCCCCTCCTTAATGATAAGTATAGTGTGTGGCCTGCTGCCTTAAGCCTGTCCTAGCTGCCTGCATAGTCTGAAAGAGTGGCTTTTAAGGAAAGTGAGTTCTCAGTTTCAGTGTTCATACTGGTTATCAGTAAATTTGGATCTCTGTTTAAGTGAAGCTATATTTTTATAAAAGTATTCTTTTAAACAGTTAAGTGTATTCTTTGGAAAGTAAGAATAGAAGTCAAATTCATTTGTAGAAAATCATGACATATTGGTGTTGATGAAAAGTTTAACATTAATAGAAATAGTTCCTCTCGTATGACTCATAATAATTTTCAATGGGGGTTTTTCCTGTATTTTTTTTTAATACAATGCTGCTTATACTGTAATTAGAAGTGAATTTAATTTTTATGCTTGTCCATTCTAGGTACAGAGATCCAGAAATAAGCAGTTACGTGAGCTGTTTCCAGATGGATTTAGTATTCATCATGCAGGAATGCTGCGGCAAGACAGAAGCTTGGTTGAGAACTTGTTTTCTAACGGACATATCAAAGTCCTAGTTTGTACAGCTACGCTTGCCTGGGGTGTCAATCTTCCTGCTCATGCTGTTGTTATTAAGGTAAGAGCTTCCACTACTCTGCACATGGGTATCTGTCTTAAAAGAAACCTGTAAAGAAGCTTAGATAGCAAGATCTTTATTGTGGGTTTTGGGCCTGGAGGGGAAATGTCTGATTGACTTGAAATGTTATTTATATCTCATTAAACTGATTCCCTCCAGTGGGAGTCTAGTTTGTATAGTAAAGATTTAAATATATCAAAGATTATGAAAGGATTAGTTAAAGTACACTTCTCAAATCATGCTATATTTGCCTAATTTCAGTATTCAGCTCATCAGGATTATATTCATGTGTATTTATGTTAATTTTTATTAACTTTTCCTCAACCAGGGAACACAAATATATGCTGCAAAAAGAGGCTCCTTTGTTGACCTTGGAATTTTAGATGTCATGCAGATATTTGGTCGAGCTGGACGGCCTCAGTTTGACAAATTCGGAGAAGGTGTCATTATTACAACTCATGATAAACTCAGTCATTACCTGACTCTTCTTACTCAGCAGAATCCAATTGAAAGCCAGTTTCTTGAAAGCCTTGCAGACAACCTAAATGCAGAGGTAACCTTTGAATCATTTAGAGAAACTAGCAAACTTTAAAGGATTAATATTATTTAAAACAAAAATGCAATATTGTCACACTTAAAATATCTAAAATGGAAATTTTGTTTATTACTGGTAGTCTGTAGGTGTGTATGTTTAAGAGGAGTGAACTGTTACACATGTGAAAATGTTGGGGGCCTTTTACAAAAGGTAGTAGGTATTAGAAGTAGTACGGAGGGTCAAAATACCATTAAGATAAAACTGCAGAAACACGTAGCATTTACTTTTAATCAGAAGTGCTTTATTAGAATTTAGTAAGTGTTCTGCATAACTGCAAATTAAAATCCGCAAAAAATTAAAGCATGTCTGTCTCTCTATAAACAAACTTACTTTCATGGTTAACTGCAATATAGGAAGAATAATGTACTTGGCTTGAACTCTTCTCTTTGTTTTACAGTGGTAATCAGAACTGGCTCATTATAAATAGCAAGTTCCCAGTTTGCTTCAGTAAAAATCTTAAAGTGCATTTTCTTTGAAAATGCTGTGGTTGTATTGAGAGTGCTGACCTCTGTCATACCTCTGTCATATTAAAATACATAGATTGAAAAGCTATCTATTGTAATAACCAATTAAAAATATGTATATACACACACAGACACTTTTTACAAGGAACTCTCAGAAATTTAAACATGCTTAAATGAAGAAGAGAATACTGTTTTTCAAAGCTACTGGACATTTTTTTCAATAAAAGTAAAGGAGTTCAGCTAAACTGAAATATCCAGTGCCATCTTAAAACTGATTATCCCTTTGAAAGATGTGAAGTTTATTTGGTCTATTGGGAATAGTCTTGGGTTTTTAAGATGCTTGTTCTGTTTTATCTATGTAATTCTTACATATTTCTGTTTATTTTTTACCTTTTTATCACTTTAAAGTCTTTGCATTATTCAATCATAAATAATAATTTTAAAAGGAAATTCTGGAAAGGAGCAGAAATTGATACAGTGACCTTTTAAAATGTTAAGATTCATTCCTTGATTCTTTAGAAATGACCAAGTTTGATCATTCATGATTTTGGTTGATTTTTTTTTTCTTTTAAGGGGTCTCATAAGTTATTTCTTCAGTTCCTGTTAACAGGAAAAATCTCTGCCCAAGTACAGTCACACATCAGAAGCAGAATAAGGTTTAGCAGAATAAGGTTTAACTATATTCCAAGTATTTCCACACACAAATGTCGGGGAATGAAAATATTGACACCTGTCTGCGCTCCCAGCTACTCCTCTTTACCTCAAGGCTCTGGAGTGGTCTGAGTACAAGGCAGGAGAGAGAAATTTAACTCCCCCAGAACATGAGTCACAAATGTGATGAAAAGGAGCCATTTGCAATTTTCCAATCCCTCTTTCTACCACAAAGGAGAGAGGAAAAATAAACGGGAAGCATGCTTGCAGTGGGCAGGTGTCATGCTCCCAACCATTTCCTTTTGACGACACTTTTGTACTCCTGGAGATAGACACCTGTGAATGTTCTCTAAGTGGAACTGGAGGGATATTCAGTTATTTAAAATTGGATAGTAGCAACTTACACATTAGCAGTAATAATTTAAACCCTGAAGTTGGTTGTGAAGGCGGGAATTACCTGTAGTTATTGTGGAGCACCCCAAGACGTTAGGAGGGATAGATCTGGTCCTGGGATACTGTGTGCCTTTTCACTAGGAAAGAATCCAGCCAGATTTCGTAGAAAAGCTTTGTTCTTTTTCTTGAGATACATGAAGTAGACAAGGAAAAAGAGTTGGGTATTCTTTCCTTCACAGCAAAGGATTTATTTTTCTACTTTTTTTATTTTAATATTAGAAATTTAGTCCTCCCATCTCACAGAAGGCCTTCAGGTCAGTGAAGAACTACAAAGACACTGGAAGAATAAGCACCTGTTGTGAACTAGGTCAGAGAAGATCTCTATGATTGACTTACTGTGAAAAACAAATGGCATGGCTATACGCTACTGTTTTTTCAGGCTTTGTCTGTATTCCTCCAAACTGTCCAGAAGGTGTGTGGATGTGCTGGTGTGCCCACCTGAATTATACCAGGAATCTCAAGTATTCCTTCCACAGAGCTCCAGCAGAAAAGCTAGCTGTTGTGGGGAAAATGCTTTACTGACATACCCTAAAAAATCTTGTTGGTTAGTTTAGCAAAAGAAAGTTTCAAAGGAGATACAACAGCTCTCTATAACTAGCCGGAACTAGAAGTGAATAGGAGAAAGAAAAGAGAAGTTTGGCCAATGCCAGTACAAGAATTAATCACCCTGTTCATAAGTAAGCTTGCCCGGAATATAACATCTGGAACAGTCTGTCTTTTAGCAGTAGTGAAGATAAAAGTCATCCAATTTTTTTATATGGTGAAGATTTTGTAGTAAGTGTATGTATTTGTATGGAAGATGTGATTGCATATGAGGAAAAGATTTGACTTGATGAACCAGGAGTTCCAGTACTATTTCTTCCCTGTCATCTGAGAATGTAGTTAAGAAAGCATGAGATGTAAGCTATTCATTTTCAATGTGTAATATTTTGTAGAGAGAGAGAGGTTTTAATGGGCAGCATGTTGTTCCTCTGATCTAAGCTGTAGTTCCAAAATATCACAAATTTTCCAGCAAGTTACATTCATTTATCTTTTTATGCAGAGGAAAAAATTTTTTAAAAATCTAAATGTAATTCTATTTTCAGTATCAAAGAAAAGACATATTTGGTTATAGTTACACTTCAGGATTCTTCTCCCCTTCCTCCTTTTCCATTGTACAGATTGCAAATTCTTAGTTTTAAGTCCTAGGTGTTTATCTCACAGGAAGTACTTAGAATGGCTTAACAAAATATTTATAATGTAGCAAGTGACTGCTTGTATGTTTCTGTATGTTACTGTACTAGATAGTAAATTAAGGTGCCAAACTGCTGCTAGCATTGACTTTGGTGCACTTAGCACCAAAAAACACATTGAAGGTGGAACAGACCTGGTTGATTGTTAGAACACAAAACAATTTTAATTTGTCCCAGGCTTGTGATTTTCACAGCAGATTTTAAAGGTAGTGGTATCTTCTCTTTCTCTTTTTTTTTTTTCTTTCTTTTCACTGCATTTAACAGTAAGCACTCTACTAGCTTAAAAGCTGTTAAAGAAAAAAAAAATCACTGAAGACTTGGGAAGGTAAATAACATTCTGTAGCACCAGCTGAGTATGTCAAATGGATATTTAAGAGGAAAAAAAAGCATCAAAAAGCAAGACATTCAAGGGAGAAAGGGCTCTGTGAGCTTAGAATAGTAATGTCTACAGTGATTATGAAACACTAAAAATTGTACAAAATAAAAACAGTGAGTTGCGGCAATTTTAGATAAGACTGACAACAATAAAAGCAATCTTACTTGTGAAGCTTTATTTAGATTTTTACCTAAAAAGAGAAGGATTTGTTCGTCCAGGGAAGTATGTATTTCTGCTAAGTAGTTTCTTTTCAAATGTGTACACATTACTGAAATTCTTTCCAGAAGTAGAGGAAATCTCAATAGAAATTTAATGACTTTTAACAGTAATTGAGTATCCAAGTAGTACTTTGAAAAATATTGCTCGTAGACACTGCAAAAATAATTTGGTTACACTGAAGGTGTAAAATTAAGAAGTTAATTCTCCTGCCCTGTTAAAATAGTAGAACTAAAGAAAAAAATAATGGAATAGAACAATAATTCTGTTTCATAGGAGGTAGTAATCTTATCCAATCAAAGATATATAGGAAGTATGTGATGTACAGTATAATAAAAACTACTTCTAAGTGCAGCACTTCTACCGCAGGATTTGGGGTTTGGGGAAAAGTGCAGGAAACTGATGAACTAGTTTAGACAGAACTATTTCTTTTCAGATTTTATGTAATGGTAGTGTTATCTGAAAAGAACAGTGTACTCATGGCTTTAAATTACTGTAGATTCTGTGGCTGCAGTACAGTTACAGCAGCTGAAGATGCAGTCAGAATTTTGTTAATCACTATGATAAATGGTTGTTAGTAGAAATAGCAATGGCAAATGCTGAAAAGCAATAGAGTAACAAGGGCATGAAACCACCTTTTTTTTTGTCATCTGATATGTGTGATGTTACTTATCCTTCTGTCATGACGTACAAGAAAAATTAGCGCCTGCCAGATTACAGGAAATCAATACTATAAGCAGATACAAGGAGCTATTGTGTTAGGTTTTTTTGGAAAGTAACTTCATTTCTTTATAATTGGAGTCAGTCTAAACTTCTGTATATGCTGATTTGATCTAAATTAGTGGAATCCTCTGAGAAGGATACAGGTGTGTTAGAAATTGTTATGTTTACCTGGAGATGACTGTCCCATAGGCTGCAGCATTCTGAAAAAAATAAATACATTTTAAAACATATGCCATCGTATCGATCAGTAGATGGTCTTAGGAAGTTGGTCATCTTTTATAGATACTGTCCCTTTGGCAATAACAGTAGCACTATATGGAGACAAAAATACATGTTTATTGACTGATCTGTTATAGAAATCTAGACAGTATGCTGATGACCACTGTCATCTTTGCCGTAACAGAGCCTGTTGTTAGCACCAGCAAATCTGCACTGATATATAATAAAATTACATATTTTAGGAGCAGAGTCTGCTTTTATTACAAGTCATTCAGGAAATCCAAATGCTTATGCTGTAGTTGTAAAGAGAAATCAATTAAAGGCCAGAAGCACTGCTGGATTGTTTAAATTCTTAATTTATTATAGACAGATGAGTAGCTGAAAGAAGAACTAGTAGAATGAAGGCAGCAGTTGGAAATATGGGAAGGCTCCATGTTTCCACAAGAATATGAAGTTGCTTTTACCTAGACCAGGTCTCTTGGCAGAAATAGGTAGGTGTTAAGAATGAGGCAATGATTCAGATATTTGGGGTAATACAATATGTAATCCTAGCCGCACAATCGCTAAGTAGAATCCAGAGCCTTGAATTTTGTATCTAGGCTTATGTGGTGCAGGAGAGAAAATTTGGGTAATGATGGAAAAAAAAATGAGGGTATTTTTAATTCTCAAATGAATTTTCTAGAAGCAGAAAATTTTCAGAGAGGATGGGCAAAGGAATAGATCAGCTTCTAGGAAAGGAACACACCAGTTTGCCTGCACGGTTCAGGCGAGAACAAAGACAAATGGGAGATTATATGACAGAGTTTTATGAAGTAATGAGTGACGTGGCAAAAAATTGCACCTCTCCTGGGACAAGAAGCAAGAATTATTGGCTGAGATGAGTCAGTGGCAGGTTCAGAAAACACAAAAGGATGCCAGCTGGGTGGTTAGACATGGAACTCTTTGCTGCAGGGAGTTGTATCTAAAAGGTAGAGTAGTTCAAAAACTATACAAAAATGGAATAAAAATCCATTGAAAGATATCAAATGCAAAGGCAAAACCTTTAACTAAAGACCTTGAGGTGCAATAGTTTAAGAATTTGGGAGAAATTTATATGGTGCTTGTTTCTCATTGCCACTTTCTGCCCTTCAGCATTTGCCATTATTTAATCTCAGAGATCGCATCCTGGCCTTGATGTCCCAGTGCATTTGTTCTTAGGAAAGCTACAGACTGGGAAAAGCTGAAATATACCCAACTTCATTGAGTCGACACCAAAATTAAGACTTGGAACATGTATTTCAGCACCTCAATCCACTGAGAATTCTCTCCTGAAGATTTGTTTTGAGTTTGGGTTTGGGGGTTTTTTCTTCTAAAAATGAGCAGAAGAAGAGTAAATGGTCAGCGATGCTCAACATAGGCATGGAGATGCCCTTTTTCTTTTCTGCTGAAGTTGTGCCACTGGGCATAATGGAATGTAAAAAGGAATAAAATAAATAGCTGGTTAGGGTGCTTAGTCAAGAGGAGCGAGTCCTGGGTCAGTTGACCAGCTGGCAAACAGAAAATACCTACAGCTGTATTTTCTGGAAATACAGGAAGAAAGATAAGATGCAGGGGATGTGGTTTAATTAGACCATAAACTTTAACTTATCTGGGAACTATCATCAATAGCTCATACAATGCAGGTCACCATTCCTTCCCTAATTGTTTCCACCTGATAGAGCCCTCCCTGACATCCACAGCTGGACCCCAGCTTGTTGCAGGGACGACTCCTTTGCTAGAAACTGAGGAGAGGATTTGCAGTACCGGACAGTAGCTATACCTTCCCCGGGGGTATGCCTTTCCTCGCATTTACTTACAATTTTGTTGTGAAGCCAGAAACATGAGGTGGTGACTTGTTTAGTTTGGACAAACCTCCTAATCTGTTTTTTGCCTTGAAAGAGTGGGCAACTATTGTGGTTCTCAGAAGAGACACAGAATTTCTTCAAAGCCCTTCCAAAAAAATCACTCAGGAGCTGGGTGACTGGGTGGCTAATCTGGGTATTTGAGGCAAAGTGCAGGCTGGGCGGAATTGAAGTTTTGCTCCCTCGGTGTCCAGGGCCCTGACCTGACCTGAATGAGACCAGCAACCTCATCCATTCTCCCCCCACCTTCTTCCGTTGGAGTTAACAGATAATGACAACTCTTGTGTAGTTTGGTTGTGCTTATAAATAGTCCTTTGGTCACGTGTGGTTGGAGGAGATTCTGTGCCACTTGGGAAAATTCTAGTAGCATTAAGAAATTATTTCAAAAGCCATAGAGTAATAAGACCATAATCACTTCAGACGCTGAAATGGTAACTCAAAATACACTGGTTTCCAAAGCAAACAGAAAATTGCTTATTAGGTTGTTAGAAAGATTCCTTGCTCTCTTGCCTTAACAACAAATATTTGATTCATATATAGAAATTTTTCATCAATGTAATCTGGCTCAATTATATCACTATAATAGTAATTAAACATTCTTATGTAAAAAATACAGTATGTTCTATAATATATGATAATATATACTGTATATAATATTTATTATATATTAGTAATATTTTGATGCCCTTTTCTAATCTGTATAGAAATATCAGAGAAAAAAACTTCATTTTTCAAAAACTACCCCCAAAAAGCCGTGCTACTTGTATCTGTTTACACTTTTCTGAAAATCAAAAACACCTCCTCTGAAATACTGTTCAACCTGGAAATACTGCTCAACCTGATAAACTCTGTGGGATAGCATTTGTAAAAAAAAAATCATTTAATGAAAATGCAGACTACTAAGCACATCACTCGGTGATGGTGACATCAGCCATTGAACAATTAGTTGAAAATTCGTGATGCTGATGATTTTTTTTTATTTAAAATGACACAGTGAGTTGGATTAATACAGTACTCGAGTTTCCATTTTGTGAACGCAACATGATTATTTGTATTTGTACAGTTGAAAAAAAATATTTTGTGATGACTGGTGCAATCAAACAATACAATGTCAACACAGTAAATATTTCTACTCATTTATTATTCTATCTGTAACAAAATATCTAATACATGGTTGAGGAAATGCTGGAAAATTTAGAACTTTTTTTCTTTTTCTTTTATTTTAATAAAGTATCACCTTGTCTATTTATTGACTTCATAAATACTACATATCCTAGGTCTTAACAGAGGTCCTCTCCTAACTTTGTAAATAGTTTATTTCATAATGACTCTTAAGTGTTTGTATTAATAAGGTAACTTCCATCATTCATACTCTTTTAACAAAGGTATACGTTTTCAAATAATCTATCAGAACTTCACTTGAACACTAGATGGCAGCAGATATCTAGAAGTTGCCTTTTTTTTTTTTGGCTGTGCATATTATTCAGTGAATATTCATTAAAGTTGGTGGAAGAAGGAAAGTGCAGTATTAGATTTCAGTACCATATCTGAAACCCAACTGTATTTCATAATCACTTTTTTCCCCCTCAGTTTTAACTTATGAAAATAATTAATTATTAAGTAATAGAATCAGATATTTGAACAAATGAGGCAAAAAAATGTGTTTTGGTTTGGTTTTTTTCTTTTAATTGTCAGACTTCACTGTCATCGGTAATGAGAATTTTATGTTTTCACGATTGTGAAAGTGGTTGGTTGGGGGGGAAATGTTACTATTGGACTATGTTGTTATGCTATTTCAAGTTGTGGACTGAAAGATATTTGAATCGTGGGAAGAAACCAAATGCTGAAATTAGCCTGGGTAGCAAATTAAGTAATAATAACCTGTGGGCTGTATTAGATGTGTTCCCTGTAGTAGTCTATGAAGAACTGAATGTTTTTGTACCTACTTCAGTGCATTGTGTAGCTACTTACTTTGAAAAACAACACAATGGGGCTTCCCGCGACCTCCCTATGCTGTTGAAGAACAAAATATCACTTGAAAAATGTGCGAGACAAAGGTTGGGGTTACTCCATGCTATTAGTCACCAATATCAACAAGGTTTTGCCAGATTTAAGTTATTTTAACTCAGGGCAGATTTCGCTTGCATTATTATTTTTGACTACATATTTATGTTATTTCAAAAAGAATATATTATTATTAAGGTCTAGATGCTTAGATCTGAACATACATATGAAATGACTTACAGTTGATTAGGGTATTTTAATTTTTGCCAAGTCATGTGGAATGTTTATATGAAATCCAAACGCCAATAAAACAAAAATAACTTAAAAAATGTAGTAATGGATCACAAAAATTTGGTAAGAGGGACTGACTTGTTTTAAACAACCAGCAACAACCACAATATTTATTTATGGGACACGCAGGAAATATTAAATTCTCCTGGTAAAATCAGGTTAACTGGAATAAGCAATAAAATGCTTCTCATGAATGTAACCAATACAAAATAGAGCTTAAGCTATCCAGTAAAAATGTATGTGTGGTAAAAAAATTTGGTGATAAAACTATTGAATTGGCAAAAAAAGTCACCTAGTAAAAAAACTGTTTTGGTATTCCTGATTTGGCCTTGAAAAATAAGTAAATATACATATATATATGTGCAAATTAACCATTCAATTTTGTTATGTTTTGATATAACAAAAATGTAGCAGGTACCTGTATGTTTGACTTGCCAGATACAAAAGGAGAAAACTATTTGTAAAAACTGTATAAACAGATTGTCAAGTATGAGGGCATGCTGAAGAGAATCCTAAAGATTGTTGGTATCATTTGGTTTAGGACTTGAACCAGAAAGTGCTTTTACATTGGTATGAAAAATTAATCTTTTAAATGTAGATTTTTTTTTTTATAAAGGTACTCTTCTTTAAATTACCCTGAGTTTCCTCGCTAAAGGATTATGCTGTTTTGTTTGTCTTTTTTTATAGCAAGCTTGCTCAGTATCATCTTTTAATTGTAAAAATCATAGGTGGTGTAGGAAACATCATGTCGGTCACTGTATCTATAGTATTATGTCACAGAACCTACCATGTTATTAGATATTCATAAGATGAAGATGTGTAAATGGTTCAAGTTATTGTCCTATGATTATTTTAAAATAATTTAAGTTGGAAACATACTGACACTTTCTTTAATCTAGTGCTAACACTCTGAATTCTGTATGTTTTCAGCCAAATACTTATGTTCAGCTGTAACATGTACATTTAATTTTGTCTCTTTTCCCATTTCCAGATTGCTCTTGGAACAGTAACTAATGTGGAAGAAGCAGTAAAGTGGATAAGTTACACTTATCTTTATGTACGGATGAGAGCAAATCCATTAGTATACGGCATCAGTCACAAAGCTTATCAGGTATAAAATGCATTTTAAAAAAAATCTGTAACCTGTTCTGGGTCTCTAATCCTTCCCTGATGTGAGGATAAATATTTGCTATTTCTACTTACCTGACATCAGCAATTCTTTTAAAGTGCTTAGAAAAAGGTATTTTCTGTAGCAGAGTATTTTTAACACTAAATTAAGAGGCCCCTTCTGTTCACATAAAAATACATTTTAACTGGCCAAGTTATGCTCCAAAGGACAACTTACTTTCTTATCAGACGGTTACTGTAACTTAGCTTATTGTCAGCGTTTCAGTACTGTAGGCTAGATACAAATGATAAAATAAAGCATTCTTGAGTTGCTTGCTTTCCCCCGTCCCCTTCAGCTTTTGTTTTAGAATGTTTCATCCCATGACATCTTATAAATTATAAAATGACATTTTTAATTGGTTTATTATTTTCTTTCTTGTGATTTAGTGATTATAAGATTTTTTATTAATTTATTTTGAATTTTCTTTTGTTTATTTAGAAGTGTTTCATGCAGTGATATAAATCAGAGCACAGTTACAGAAGTTTTTTTCAAGTTTTTTTCATTATCTGTAAGTTTTAGGAATTTTAAGAGTTTACCGATTATCTAAATATTGTTACTTTTTTCTGTACAGCTGTTTATAAGCAATTAATGTTAACATATTTTGGACACGGGTAATTGAGCCTAATGCAGGTGAAACTCTCAGAAGTGTATGGTAACTGCAGTTTATTTCACGTGTCCTGAATCTGTTTTGTGACGTCATAATTTGTCATGATGTTGTCAGCAGCAGTTGTTTTGGTCATTGTAACAAGTAGAGATATATCTCAGGAGGTATTTTTTGGATAGCTTTTGTGTCTGATAGTGGAAGCTGTAGTGGCAGTAGGTAGGCTATTGTTTAAGCAAGCTTCTGCAGACACCTTTAGATCTCTAGTCATCTCAACTCTGTTTTCTATAAAAAGCCTTACACTACATTACCATATGTTAACATAACACTACATAACACAAATCACAAAGTAATAGAAAAATGAAAAGCAAAAATTGCTTTGCTAGTGAGAAGAATGTTGTTGTCCCATTCCTATAAATTCCTTCTTTTTTTTTTTCATCAAGTATTTTCGACCAGTGTTATTAACAAATTTTAGATTAAAAGAAATGCAACCATGGTGGTAATAATTGGTGAAAAAAAAGTAATAAAACACTAACAGAAATGTTTTTTATAAATTTAAAAAATAATGAACAAGAGTTGCTCCCTCTCCCCTTGCTTTTGTATTTTTATTCAGCTGCTGAGAAAATGGAGATTGCCAGCACTTGTCTTTTCCTGCCACTAACCTCCTTTCTGCCCCTTCTGATTTGATGTGCTGATAATCGACATTCCTATTTTTGTGTTAAGGCAGTAACAAATTGTATCAATTTGAAGTGTTATGCATTCACGTAGGAGCAAACCCAATGCCAATCCCCATATTTTCTAGATAAACCAGTTTTAAACTTCAAAGCTAATGTGTTATAGACAGTATACGGATGGTATAGTGCCAGATGTGGGCATAACCGCAGATTTGCTCACTTAGGCCGTTCTATTCCTTCTGTTCTGGTTATAGGTATCCAATTTTCATAATTGGTATCTTACTGTTTCTTAGTAATGTTGCAGCGTGCCAATTTCTATCTTTGTTTTGGCTGACAGCCAATCTTACCCATTCAGAATCCATATATCTGCATAACCATCGTGGGTCACGCTCTTCCCAGCTGTTCGGCGGGGCTGAGAAGATGCAAGTTCATTCTCCTTGCCCTTTCCGCAGGCGCTCACCTCATCCAGTAATTACTTTAGGGCACAAAAGGTCCAGACTGTCCACACAAAATGGGTGTGTTTTACTGCACAGGGAGACCAGGGTGAGCATGCACCTGCCATGCACCGACACATTCTCCACCCCACGTGTTGCCGCTGGGATATTACTGTTCTCCACCTAGCCCGTTTCTGGGCTATGCCCAGGAGTAGGCTACTCCAGGCCCACTGCTTTGGTTTGTGACTTTTCAAGTTGTTTGCCAGAAGTGCCAATAATGCCTTTTACTGAGTTGGGAAAATGGCAAAAATTTATGATGAGCAGCAAGAAGAAATAAAGAGTGGAAGGAAGAAGGGGAGCAAATGTGAGTGTCATATCAGTGAAGCCTGTGGTATGAATTACAGGCATTTTCTCATCCTTTTAGGGTTCCAAATCAAAGGTGGCTGGTTTTTTTTAAGGTAACCCCTTTGCCTGTTTTCTCCTCTTTTTGGTTCCACTCTTTGGTGTTCCCACAGTTAAGCAAAGCTTTTTATCCCCGTAAGCTGTATGTTTATGTTTAGAACATCTGTAAAAGTTAGAGGAGCTTGTCCCCAACGCTTCTCTCAGTGAGCTAGAGAAAACAATGTGAATAATAATGTACTTTATCATGCATTCTTAAATTTCCATATGTATACTCCAGACCTGCTCAGTTTCTTGCTGTGGGCATGCCAAGGCTTGTTTTTAAGAGTATGTCTTAAAGCTGTTCTAGGCTGGATCTTTCACTCTGTGGGATTTCTAATTATGCAAGTTCAACAAGAAGGGTGCTAACCATGGATTCTCTAGACTGGAATATTGTTTCACAGCCTTTTCAAGTTGGTGACCTTTTTTTTAAAATTAAAACTTTTGTATTTGTAAAAAATGTTAGTCTACTGTTACAGCTTTAGCTTTTTTATATGTAAGGCAAAAGATTGGCACGTAATTTGGACTGCCAAAGGAGTAGGGAAGTGTTTTGATATTTTTTAAATTTTTTTCCCCCTCTTTAGTTTTAAGAAATGTTAAACATCTGGCATCCTGATCTTTTTTTTTTTGACCACCTCTGCTCTGAAATCTGACCTCAGTGCATGACTTACTATTGAGAAAAGCACTCTAGACCTTTGTCATCTTAGCTTTTGACTTGAAACTAAGGCAAGCCATAACTAAGGAGAAACAGCTTCAGAGTAACTGGCAAAGACGGGGAATATTAGTAACTAGTCTTGCAGCTGCTTTGTGGAGATGGCTGTGTTTGTCTGCAGCTTCACTGAATGGGAGATGAAGCACTTTGGCACAAAGACGAAACTGAATCCTGGCCCAGGGAAAACTAGAGCAAACCAAGGCATAGCAATTCTTAAGGCCTGTTCTTTTTTGCAGTCTTGGTCATATATCCCTGGTGCAGATTTACCAAGAGGGCTGGTATGACTTACTTTGTAGGAAATCTGAACTATACAAGCCCTGAAATAAGAATGTTGCCTGTGGACTAGAACAGAGTTTCAGTCCTTTCAAATTTGGTGACTAAATTTAGGGGACTAATTACACAATTAATTAGAGCTATATCTCAGGTGCACATATACCAGAGGGTTAACATGACTATGAATCCCTTTTCACCCATCCCTCTCAGTCTGGGTATCACAGGTGCGTGATGTGGAAACACACAATTATACAGCAGTCCCACTCGGATGGCAGTTTTGCCCCAGCCTTGTATGTACTAATGAGATAATGTACATTATTGCTTGGACAAAATGTCCAAGTTCCTGAACTTTGGTATGAATAGAAGTGGTGTTGGGCACAGCAAGTTCCTTGTGTGCTTTTAACGTGAATGTTTATATGGCACGTCTATAGCTCAGTAATTAGAATATCCCAGCTGACATACCCAAAGCTTTTGGGGATGTTAGAGTTTTTTTGCTGGTAAACATTTCAGCCATCCAATTTGAAGCTTATTCTATTTAGGATACAATTAAAGTCATCCTCATGTCAGATACCCAGGCAAGGTATATCTTCAGCCATTTTCATAAACAGAAGATACCATAAGATGGCATGTTTTTGTAATGATAATTTCATAAAGAATACCTTATCATTAAAACTTCTTTCAAAAACTTCAATGTAAATTTATTCCTTAATGAGGCTACTCTTTCATAAGTAATAATAGTCTACATTGTATTGATAGTCTCGAAGCATTGTAAAAGAAATATTATTCTGATTATTTTGTCCTATACAGACAAGTTTTGGTCAATAATGTCAATGTAACTGTTACTAGTGAGATCTCAGGAAAATCTTGACTTAATAACTGTACCTTCCTTTTATTTGAGTTCTGGCTTTGTGTGACTGGTTTATCTCAATAAAACCATTTGTTTAACACTTTTTTTTCCTTTTATTACAAATAAATGTGTGTGTTTCGTGTCTAGATGGATCCAGGTCTAGAAAAGCACAGAGAACAATTAGTAATTGAAGTCGGCAGAAAACTGGACAAAGCCCGCATGATTCGCTTTGAAGAACGAACTGGCTTTTTTTCTTCAACAGATTTAGGCAGAACTGCCAGCCACTACTATATTAAATACAATACTATAGAGGTAAAATATGATGTTCTATTTCTGGGGTTTTCTTCCTTCTTTTTGAAGCTATACCTAAAATAGTTGTAAGATATTACAGAATATGTAGCTGATTTGTTCAATATATTTTCAAATCATATTTATTGAAATGGGGAGAGAGGGAATAGAGAGGAAAAACAAAGAAACTAAGTATAAAGCAATACTGAAAAATTAGACTTGGTGTGAAGTGAGATTTGAAATTTCTGTAGTCTCTGCCTTCTTTTAGGTGACTTATAAGAAACATTTTGGTAACAGTGTGTGCAACCATTGGTACATGATAGCACATTCAAGTATAGAGTCTGATAACAGAAAAGTTTTTCTGCATGAAAATCCTATCAGGTTGCCAATCTTAAACAACTTTTGGCACTGTAATCAGATTGTGTTGTAAATGTGTAAGGAAGATGCATTTGTACAAAACTTTGTAGTATTGGAAGCTTGATTTGATGTACACATTCATCTTAAAACCTTTCTTTTGTAGTGAATAAGTCTTTTTCTTGAATAAAAGCTGAAGACTGCATTAATATTTTTTAACTGTTTACTGTCACTATGTATAATTGGTCTCACAGATTTCTTCACTCAAATATGTCCTATACTTTTTTTGAAATGGCCATAGATTGCACGTCTCGATTTTGGGATGCCCAAGTTTCGAGGGACTGTTTTTCTGAAAGTGCTGAGAAGTCGTTCTGGAAATTGTTCCTGTTTAAATTGTATCACTCTGGTCTGCCAATAACTTACTTACATTTTAACCTTATATGCCATTTAAAATCTTGGTTAATGTTTCTTTCTTTTGTGCTATATGTGCATTTTTATTTTCAGTACTAAATCAATTCATTTTTTTTTTAATAGACTTTCAATGAATTGTTTGATGCTCATAAAACAGAAGGCGATATTCTTGCTATAGTATCAAAAGCTGAAGAATTCGAACAGATAAAGGTAAAGTTGTATTCTTTCATACAAAGAATATGTCTTAGAACTAGACACTTCTGTAGTACTCACTCCATAAATAGTGTTTACAGACCCAAGTTTTGTTAAATATTAAGCACCATTATAAAATGTTTTCTAAGTAGGCATAATTGCCAAGAACTATATATGCTCTCACTCAAATTCACATGTAGTTCAGCTTGAACTATAGTGCACATTTAATAACTAGTTGTGGACCTTTGAGAATTCCTTTTAAATGCCTTTAAGAACTTTTCAGCTTCTCAATTATTAACAGGTGAAGATAAGTGTCCATTGGAGTGGTGCACCCAGGGACGAGATAGTTTTTCTGTTTGAAGTTTAAACCATTATTAGATGTCTCACTGAACAATTTGCTTTATCAGAAATGAGGCAGGACTCACTGAAGTTAACTCTGTGATATACTTCATGCAGGGAACAATATTAGATTAGCAGAATGATAAATTCTGATAAATTATTTTCAAATTTGAAATCTAGAAAGTTGTTGTAACAGATTTTGTTGTGCAGGCTAGATTACTGTGCTATTGTACTCAGTTCAATTCCAACCTCCTTTTTTGCCTCCTGTGAGGGTAGGACACAAGACAATACACTGCAAGCCGGCATGAGCTTGTTTGCCCATGCTTCCATCTCAGAGGTGCGAGCCAGACTCCACGGGGTTTATTAGCTTAGGCTCATTGCCATTTTACCACAATTACACAACTTTCAGATCAGAGTTGGCTCTCATTCACCTGGCTCTGTGAACCGGCAGTGTGAATCCCTCACCATCTACATATTTATATATTTGCACACATTGTCTGAGTATTACCATCTCTTTATCTAATGAAGAAATTGTATTTTGCAGAAATCTCTTCTATCATAGAAGATAATAAGCGGTGAGGTTTCACAGTGATACATGCAATGTTTTCAAAGCTAGAAGGCTTTTTTATGATAGTGGTATTGCTTTACTAGGTCTAAATTTAGCGTAATTGAATATTTGAAAGGAAAGCATATGGAAAATATGATGTGATATGTTTCTATATTTGTAACAAAGTTATTAGTGGTGCTTCTTGGCTAAAGCATAGTTTTTCTAGTTTGCTTTCTCAGATTTGTATGGTATGGCATCAGTGCAACATCATTTCCAGTTTTTTGTGATTCGTTTGCTGTGCAGCTCTGAATGTTAAAACTAGTAACCGATTTTCACAAAAATAAGTCAGGATTTGCCCCTCTGTGTGATACAAATTGTGACTTTTGTTGATATGAATCATGTTTCCATAATGCCTTTAAAAATTCTGTATTTTGAGATATGTAAGTCACCAGTAACTGAAATACAGATCTGGATTTGACCTGTACTGTGCTATGCAAGAGCAGAAAAAATTATCAAAAATGCCGTTGTAAGCAGAGCATAATATTCCCGTGACACTGGAGTCATCTGTGATGGTTGCGTCCTTCATTTTTTTCTTTCCTGTAGGACCAGTGGCTGGATAGTTGGGGATTTTAACCCAGTTGTCTTAGGGTCTTTTGTATGTCAGGTAGTCAGGTCCAAATGAAAATTACTTTCAGCTGGTTCCCTGCAGGGACCAAACATTTACCCTCTTTAAATAAGTTTTACACTAACAGACTATCAGTAAATCAAAGAATATGTAGATTTATGGTGGTTTTGCCCCCTAAGGGTCATCAGTTAGAATGTGAAATGTTATGCATTATTCAAACCATAGATATGAATATTTCTTTACTCATATTAAGACTTAATCTTATTAACAGTGAAAATTTTAATATCATGAATCATAGTACTTCATAGTTTTGAGTTAAAAATGTATTATGCCACATGCAAACTATGTAACTATAATGAGTACATTTAATGTTAATTCAAGATTGCCCTAATCCAGATGGACAGAGGTTTTACTCTGGTCAAATAAAAAATGAAATCTCATCAGATGAAGGATGGTAGGGTCAGAAGATTCAATTTTTGTGGCATATCAAATTTTTGTATGTCAATGGCAACCTTAATAGATGGTGATGAATAATAAAATGTAATTGTGTCACTATTAAGACAGTTTCAATTATGGTCTATTAGCTACATTGTGGAAGATGTGGGTTTGCTGCTTTTTTTCTTCTTTTTTTTTTCCCCCCCTTAAAACTAGGGACTCCATTTAAAAATAATGTAACTATGTTATAAGGAAAATTTGATTTCGATGTAAAATTTTTTATCAAATTGCTCCAGCCTCTTCACAATGTATAATTGTGTTTTAGGTAAGAGAAGAAGAAATAGAAGAGCTGGATACCTTACTGAATGATTTCTGTGAACTTCCTGCTCCAGGAGGTGTGGAAAACAATTATGGAAAAATTAATATCCTCCTTCAAACATATATTAGCAGAGGGGAGATGGACAGCTTCTCCCTTATTTCAGATTCTGCGTATGTTGCACAGGTAAAAATAGTATTTTTTACATATCTGTTGCTGTCTTCTGCTGTTTTCATTCTCCCAAATGTTTACAATTATGTAAGTAGGCCTTGATTTGCAACTTTTTGTACGTTTTTATGCAAATTGAGTTGAAAATCAGAGCCTTGTGTGTGTGCGCATGTGTGGTATAATATTTAAGTAGAAAAGATTTGCAAAAACCTACCTTGGGAGACTATTGCATTTTTTGTTAATTATGAATGTCCTTTTGTTTGTATTACCCCTGTAGTCTTAGTAGTTCTAACTGTGATTGCACAGAAATGTTATTCTTAACTTACTGGGTTTTCTTCTAAATCTGGAAAACTGTTGCAATTTATTTTTATGTTTTGTGTACTTTTA
The DNA here is from genome assembly GCF_000699145.1 of Aptenodytes forsteri. Classification (NCBI taxonomy): domain Eukaryota; kingdom Metazoa; phylum Chordata; class Aves; order Sphenisciformes; family Spheniscidae; genus Aptenodytes; species Aptenodytes forsteri. The sequence continues at coordinate 500,750 of NW_008794211.1, read as the reverse complement.
TACTTTGTTCTGCAAAACGTAATTTGTGTTTTATTCACATATCTTAGTTTACACAAGAAAGATGTGCTATTACTATTTTATTGCTAGATGTAATCATGCAGATTTACATATCAGCCTATATATTTGTTTGTCGACTTGTTTTGAGACCTGAATGGTTGACAGTTATACAGCATGTTTAGTTATTACACAGAATAAAAGAACTGCAAGCCTGTGACACAGAACTGCTTGCTTACACAACCAGAGCCCATCTTAGAAAGAAAGGGGTGTTGCTTGAAAGTTTAGAATTCTGAATCCCGAAGAACTGGAAGTGACAAAATGCTCATAGCCAATCCCAGATGTGCAACAATAACGAATGTATAAAATGGATATAAAGTTTTACCTTTTAGCCTGTCCTATGTCTCTCTCCTTTTCTTTTCTTTTCTTCTTTCTTTTCTTTTCTTTTCCCTTTTCTTTTCTTTTCTTTACAGTCAGCAACAAGTTGCATTGAATCATTTTCGTCTCATCCTTACAAAACCATTTTGGAAATGATTGTAAAATTGCATTTAGTTGGTGCTAAAGATGAGAGTTAAATATTCAAAAGTATACATATTGTTCAGCGAGATTTTTATACTAACATTACCTTCTTCAGAAGTGTTTACATTTCATAGTATGTATGGGTATAAATGAGAAAATTCTGAAATCATTACACACCTCATAAAAATTGTGCACAGCAAGATCATTTTCAGTAGGATTCTTCTAATCTTTGCTTTCAAGACAATTGCATTTATTTGTCTGTCTCAATTATAGCATTTTTAGTGAGGCAACATGGTCATCTTCTCAGATCTTCATAAATTGTACATGTGGAACCAGTGCTACAAATTGTAAATTTTTTGGATTGGATAGTGACTATTAAGAAAATCATTCATCCTTTCTAAGTAAAAGAAATGTGCTTCTTTATTAACATATGCTTCTTATCACAACCAAATAATCTTCTATTTTTTATTCCTGTTGGCATTGCAGAGCCAGTAGAGAATGATTGTATTCTATTCAATGAATCAAGAACAGAATTGCTAATCCAGGCATAGTGCCGGTAGGAAAAAAAAACAAACAAACAAAAAAACAAAACACCCCCAAAAAACGAAAACAAAGACCAAAAAAACCACAACTTCGTAATACAGCTTGATAAGTTTATGAAAGGAATATCATAACTTACATTTTCAGGATAAGACTGACCTCATTCAAGCTTACGTTAATAATTAATTTTTCAAGTTCAAAGCAGATTTATACAGTTTGGTTATACAGTAGTCTCAGAAGATAGTAACATGTTAAAAAAAAGTCACTACTGTTAAACTTCTGTGCAAATGTTGTGAAATTCAATGTGAAATGGGATGCTATTATGGAAGCACAACTGCAGTGAAAAATTAAAACTTGATTTTCCATATAAACTGAGTTTGCAGGTGTATATTATATGGGGGGAGAAGGAGGAAGATATTCACGGTAAGTTGATTTGTTTCAGAAGTGACTGAGATGCAATAAACTTAGAAGTCCTTAATGTTACCATAACCGTGAACAAAATTATGTGGCAGACCAGCCACTACAACTTTAATCAGTTGCACATACTTCTTTTCATAATTTCTTTAGGCAATCATGAAGTAGTTGTGCCACTAGACAGTGATGGAAAAAATAGTTTTCAAGAATGTTTGAAATAAGTTTGAAAAGAAAAATCTATTATGGTTTGTCAAAGATGAGTCTATGGGATCCTTTTCATTTTACAAAGAATACTTGAGAGAATTACAACATTTTTGCTTTTTTTTCACTCTCCAGAATGCAGCTCGTATTGTTCGAGCTCTTTTTGAGATTGCCCTTAGGAAACGTTGGCCTGCAATGACATATCGACTACTGAATCTCAGCAAAGTCATTGACAAGCGGCTGTGGGGCTGGGTTAGCCCTTTGAGACAGTTCTCAGTGTTACCACCATCAGTCCTCTCAAAGTTGGAAGAGAAGAATCTCACTATAGACAAGATGAAGGACATGAGAAAAGATGAAATAGGTGAGAAATCAGCAATTCTGATCTGCTTAAACTGTTAGTAATCAATGGGCAGGTTAGAACTAAATCTGAGCCATTCGTTAATATACCCACTCTGGTCTGGAAGCCATGTAGACACATTAATTTGGTATTATGGTCTGTCCAATAAAGAAGGTTTATTCAGTCTCCACAGCTTGTAATATGGCACAGCTTTGAGGGTAAGGCTAGCCCATGTCCTGCCAACCCCAGAATACATGTGGAATGGCGATGTATGTTGATACGTATTTACATATATGTGTATATATACATATTTATGTTGATCTGTGCTTCCCTTCTTGCTCACATTGCATGATACACTACTATAAAAGGCATCTGTTTATTTTTGCCAGTTGGCAAAATATGGCCGCTTTTTTTTTTTAATTGAAATACTATTAACGTGAAAAAGAATAAAAGCAGATTATTATGTCCTGGTATACTATCAGTAAATGGCCTGCTTCTGAAACACTGCATTAATTTTCATTGAACATGGAGAATTCATTGTCACTGGTGTCATTGCAGCAAAACCTTAATGGAATTTTTTAAAGGATTTGAGACTTCGATAATGAGAAAATCCACAAGCCTACTGATAGGCATAATGACAATTTCTAGTATGTGTGTATAAACTGTTGTGCATAAACTGTCCACCAGCTGGTTGAAGTTGAAAAAAAAATTTGCTTGTAATGTATTTTTTTTTCCTATCTTAGTGTATTTTTTCTTATTTGGGCTTTCTTTGCACCTGTTATTGCCAGGGTGTTGAGAAATAAACTGCCATTTTTTTAAAAATCTGATTTTACAATAAAAATACAATTCATAGTCAGTGCTTTTTAGAAGTTATGACCTCTGACTTGATATTTCTCTCATTTGACAAGAGAACTACATTCGCAACTTAGGAATCTTTGTTACACCCCTAATTTAGGTTGGAAAAAGTTGAATAAATGTGTAAAAGTTTGCAGAATTAGAGGCTATATTTTTATTTAATAAGTTAAGCCAAAGGACTATGAGAAAATTTTAAAAGCTTACTTTAACTGTGCATTATAATACATGGTAATTTTAAATGTATTAAAAATATAACATTTTATTTGAAGTGCTAGCATTATCATGCTTTTCTATTCAGAAGCGTTATAGCACTTTTTTATTCAGGTTCGTTAATTTGTTCTGTATTTGTGCAGTCTTTTTAATACTTAATATTCTTTTCCATTAATTGTATTAGTCCTTTTTTTTTTCTTTTCTTTTTATATGCTTCTTTCTCCCCATACCTGCCCTTGGAGAAGCAAGAAATTTTGTATTAAAATACAAAACCAGTTTTGCTTCCTTCAACCTAGCGGAACTGGTATTGACAAGATGGCAATGCTTCAATATATACCTACAAAATGTCTACTTTTGTTTTATATTAACTTAGTTTGAAAGTAGATGAGACTTGGGATTTGACTGTGAAAATAGGTCATTGCTGACTATGTGTAATGATATTTCATGTCCTTCAGCCTTATAAACATCAAAGCAAGCTGATGTGTGCCTCTCTGTGAAGTGCTGTTGCTTGGCATACTTCTTCCTGTCTAGCCTCTCTTTCTGACACCACGGGTGTGAAGGAAGCGCTTGCCTGGCGCCTGCCTTATTTTTATTTTAATTCAAAGCCATGTCGAAATGAGAAAAGGCACAGCTTCCAGGTGCTGCCTTGTTCTCTGACTCCATAGGACTGGTTTCAGTCTTAGCGTTTCTTCCTTTTTAAATGTTACTGTGGCCTTGGAGATAGGATAGAAAAGGCAGGAGCTAACTGGCTAACTCAGTCCATGGCCTAGGGAGGGATAAAAGCATCAGATGAGTGCCAGCTCTCCCAGTGAATGGAGAGTACGTCGTGTGCACAGACCCTGGATTCCAGTGTACCACAAATTGGTCAACGCCTATCTATGTGCTGTTGCAATGTAATCACGGAGTTTCCAGAAAGCCAAGAAATCACTGTGTTACCTGAGATAAACAGCCCTGGTTTTTCAGAATACGGATGACAATCATTGTGGAATAAGCAAAATTTATTCTTCTTTTGTTAAACATACCTATTTTCTCGAATAGTCATCTGTTGTTCAGAAGGTCTTGATATTTCTTAAATGCCATTGATAGTTTCTCATAATGTGACTATTTAAAAAAAAAGGCGGGGGAAGAGAGTTTTATAATATTTTACAGAAGCTGGGAGAGGAACCTTATTTTCCTCTAGCAGACAAGTGTACAAAACCTCAGTGCTGTCCTGTACAAACACAGAAGTTCACCTCACACATCGTGATACAGAAAGTGATTTTTGGCATGAAAAAGTGTACTTGCCTACATAAGCTTATTGAGTCATATCTTTGAATGTTTGGCACCTACCTTTATTTAACACAATTTCTGAAGTTTTACCTCTAATTGCAAAAGCTAGTCACTGTGCAAGTATGCTATAATACTGTATATATCACCAGGTTGTACCAATATAATTATTTTGGGTTTTAATAATCCGCTTGCTGGAGGTGCGCTTATTTTACCAACTGCAAATTAAACTGATTAAATATGTGTTAAAACTTTTTCATCAGGGATTTGCTTCTTAAGCAAGATCACCGTTCATTACTTCAGAGTATAGACAAACACCTGTGTGAGGCAAAATCTGCCAGTTTGTTAAATAAGAAAAACCGAAGAGGGAAAGTCAGGATCAATACAAAAAAATTAGCAATTGCAAGATGTCATCCTCCTAAATTTCATGCAATGGCAACAAAAAGTTTGTATGACCTTTTCACTTTGCACATAATGCAAATAATAGGTTTTCTTCTCTTTTTTTCTTTTTTTTTTAAATGGGAAAGTGTGCACAGGAACCACATAATGATATCTGAAAATATCAGTAGCCATTTGTAAGGTAGCTTTTAACAGTGAGTACTTATGACCATTACCATTAAAATTTAAAATATGCTCCACATAATTATATAAGCAATTTCAGTGAAAATGTGATAAATCAACCTCAGTGCATATGTGATAAATCAACCTTCTTTCCCTAAATAAGATAGAAGTTGCAGTATTTTTCAGGAAAAAAAGAAATCACTGCTACACATTTTGTTTTATATTTATAATGAAGAGCAAGGAAACGGAGATTTCAGCTGTAAAATACAAGTAGGAATTTTTTTTTAATTAATATAATCACTTTATTTCCTTAGTTACCATGACTGCGATAGAAAGTCAAAAACATTGCAACATTTAGTTTTTCCTTTGTCTCAGTTACACACTGCTGTATTCTGAAATATCAGAGCTGCTGCGAGATGTTTACTAGTTGCGTGCATTTTTAAGCTATTAACTACCTTTATTCAGTTTTATAAAAAGTGTTCTTTGAATCTACTTTGAATCACTACACAGGAATTGTAGAAGTTCAAATGTGTGCCCTTCATTAAGTAAAAGGTAAGTATTCATGCTTTAAAAAAGAACTATATGGCTTGGTAAGAGCCTGGTCAAAAAGTCAGTAAAGGAAAGGGAAGTAGCTTGACATAATATGTTTTCAGTGTGAATTCTTAATAGTTATTTTAACCCCTTAGTTATAGCCAACAGGGGGGTTAATACTGATTTTTCTAGGCTCTAAATTGCTAATTCGAGTTAAGTATTACAAAATATTCAGACATGCCAGGTCAGGAGAGTCAGACATTTACGCACCTAAGAGCAAAACAAGCAAGCAATAATACTCCTCTCTAAAAGCCTATTTGAAAGTCGGAGTTGTATTATTTTTCCTGGAAATGCAAATTTGTTACACCTGATGTTTTCTTGGCAGGTCATATGCTGCATCATGTGAAGATTGGGTTAAAGGTAAAACAGTGTGTCCATCAAATCCCCTCCATCATAATGGAAGCAACGATTCAGCCAATTACCCGCACAGTGCTCCGAGTTCGGCTGAACATCGCTCCTGACTTCACGTGGAACGATCAGGTAAAAAAAAAAAAAGAGGTGGAGGACTGACAGGAAGCATTAATTTAGCTTCAGTAAAGGAGATGATCACAGGGAGTCCATAGCTGTTTGGATAAGAAAAAAAAATATTTATTTTAGCTAAAAAGCAAATTTGATAATAGGAATGGAATGACCTTTAAGACTTTTGTAGAAGGTGGCACCCAAAGATCATCTTTTTATTTCCATTAATTGTTACAGGATTGCACTGTTTATAACATGTTCAAGCAAGTGCTTATACTGAATATTAATAGTAGTCACACACAGATTTAAGTTATATGTCCGAAAAGGAGAAGCTAGAAAAAGGGAGGCATGGATGGCTCTCTGAACTAGGAATGAATGTCAAACACAGAAAATAAAGCTTTGAAATACAGTTCGTGTATGCCAAGGTCTGCTGCTCTTTATGGCTTTACAAGTGTACATTCACAACATCAGTGCCTTTTTTTCTGTTGGGACTTGTCTGAACAGACAAACTGGGATATGTTTGGAATTATATTCATCTGTGTTTTATGGTGCAAATTTATATGAAAGGAGTTGTACTAGTTGCACATTTAGATATACCCACACCCTTTGATTCAGAATCTGTTCATTAGAAATAGATTTAAAATAAATCTAAATGAAATACAAATGTCCACATGGGGGCATTGTATTGTTGCTGGTACTTCTGAAACTTTCTACAGAAACAAGGCAAAGATACCTCAGTGGGCAAGCATATTTTTCAGTTTTTTACGCGTAGGAGATTTACACTAAAGATAAATTATTCTGAAAGGTGGATATTAAGTATCTGTTCTTTTATTAAAAAATAATTTTAAAATTCCTTAGATTAACCTTAATCACATGTAAATTAGAGTTTTATTCCACAAATATTTAGATTATTTTAGAATCTTTTTTCCCTGCCTAAAGGCTTTTTCTTTTCTTTTGGAAGTTTCACCAAGTTAGCTTATGAATGGGAGATTAATGATCAAAATATAAAAAGTTAGATTTTGTTTGCTACCTGGGTTTATTACAGAAATATTTGAATGGATTCCTAACAAAAATTATAACATGAATTTTTTTTTTTTTACTGCCTTATTTATGTGCAATACTTCAGAAGGCAAACAAACATTGCTTTTTAGGATTGAAACAAGTTTTTATTATTCAATCTTTCATCCACTTTACCTGTAATCTATTATAGACAAAAAAAAACCACGACTGTTCTTCATATTAAACTGTATCTTAATACAAAGTAATTTCTCAATCCATTTTTAGATTCTTCTACAAAGTCTAGGTTTTTCTATATTTTCACAAATTGAGAAGGAGACCACACAGAATTATACTCTCTTATTTCGATTCTGAACTTCTAAAGTTATAGCAAAACTTTGGCAAAAATCTATTTTCTGCTATGACCCCTTGACACAGTTTTCCTAAAGGTTGCTTTGGAAACATTATGATCGTTTTATCAATTCAACTTAGGGAGCCCTTTTTGTGTGAGTTTGTATATTGGTACTCATCGAAACTTGGAAGACTTTTTTTTTTATTATTTTTGTAAGGTAGCTGTTGATTTTCTTGTTTCTTCAGTAAATGACACTTCTATCACAGTAAATAAACAAAAAAAGCTGTTAAATTTTAATAGTCTCTAAAAATGAATAACTGTCTTTTAAATTCAACCATTGACACTCCGAAACTGCTTCTCCATCATCGCACAGTATTTTAGCAAGCTATTCAGAAGAAGACTATAGAAACTTAAAGGTATAGCTGTAATCGGTACAAAAACTAGCTGCCAAAAAATTCCATTCAAAGAATGGGAGTAGTCAAATAAAATCAGAATATTAAAAATTTCAATACCATACTTAACTGAAATACTTCACTTGGCTAACATTTCATGGTTTTAAGACTGTTCCTTTACCTGGGTACTTAATTCTAGAACGATCTCATCACAAATTTTGCACTTGCCTTTACAAGAGAAAGAAGATATGTTTTGGTAGTCCTGAGATGTGACATCATCATGATCTTTAAGGGCTGCAGTTTTCAGTGCTGGGAGCCCAGCTTCAGTAAAAGCATGTGAGCCATATCCCGGTGGAAAATTCTTATTATATTGTTAGAAGCAAAGGACTATAAACATACCCAGACAGAGCAAGTAAGCCTTACTGCAGCCAGGAGGAGTCCAGCAGAAATACAGAATAATGCAGCTAGTATTAATTAACCAAGTCATATATCAGACATGCAGTTGTAGGGCAATGGTTGCCCAAAACACAGGTGTGTGTCAGTTCTTAAGAGCTCCCCAGAGTTCTTGAGAATCGTTACTGGAGAGCGTGTTGCATTGCCTATTCCCACATTGCCCTTCTTTCCCCATGCAGCTTTGTCACAGGACTCTCCAAAACTAAGATGCTGTTACAGCTGATAATAAAATTTCTGAGCTTTGAACTTTATCGCCTTCCTTAATTCTTTTTTCCTCTCTTAAATTCTCCTAAACCCTGATGAAGTAATAGTCTCACTGTAATTTTTCAAAATGTCACCTGCAGTGACCTGTGTCCTTTCAGTTTCACTGCTTCAGTTCCTAGTGAAGCTGCTAGTGAAACTCAAATGTAATGAAAATGAGTGACAGTCTTTACTGTCCGTCTACTTATCTATTGTGCAACCGTGTTAAAAAAGAACCTTAGTTCTATTCTTAGTACATATTTTTGTCTTCAAAAGCCAGTACAGACTGTTTTCCAACACATACACAATAATGACTTATGCTGAAAATAATGTGTGCTGCGTGAATCAATACCAGATTCCTGTAGCGTTCAAATTGCCTTTAGAAGCAACTGTGCGCTTTGTGCTTTTTCCTATTAACTACAGTTTAGGAATAATTCCAACTTTTTTTTCATCTTCATGCTAGTTTTGTACCTTGTCATAGTCCTCATCAGAAACATCAGAAATCTATGTTCATTTAATAGTATGTCTCCCATACTCCTTTACTGTGCATTTCTCTTCCTTTCCTAGATATTTAAGTAAAATGCTTGCACATTGGCACAAGTCATTTATTCTGACAAAGAAACAAAAATTCTTAACTGAGCATCCAACCTAGCTATGATTTGCGGCTGGCATTGCAAAATAAGGTACACAACAAAACAAACAAAAATCTAGGATGGAATAAAGTGTTGCCAGATGGCATGGGAATCATCAAGAGACAGCTCTATTTACGGTCTTCTCACTTCACCTGTAGCAATGACTAGATCTACAGCCTTCTGAATCCACTTACTGTATCTTTGTAGAGGAGGGGGGAAGAGAGAGAGGAGGATAGAGGAATGTCACAATTCAGTGTCCAGTTTTTCCTGAGAGAATGTTTTTGACTGAAAAATGAGCAGTGGATAGCAAAAGACAATCCTCTATACAGAATCCGAAGACAGAAGTACAAGGAGGAAAAAGGAGGAGGAGTCCTTTTTTAGGAGCCTAGAGGAAACCCTGGGAGTTCGGTCTATTTATAAACAGCTGAGGCACTAGCTTCAGTTGCATTTATATCATGTCCATTTATATTATTCGTACCTTAAGCAAACTCTTACTGAAATATAATCTTTTAGCAGACTGATCTAATTAGAAACGTTATATTGCTCTTACCTCTGATTTCTATATTTCTGTATTCCTTTGTAAGCCTACATCGTTTAGAAATATATCCGATATACCCAGCAAATCTAGGGAACCTCATTACAACTATAACAAAGCTATCTTTTCTACTCTTAAAGGTACACGGCACTGTTGGAGAGCCCTGGTGGATTTGGGTAGAAGACCCTACTAATGATCACATTTATCATTCAGAGTACTTCATCATTCAAAAAAAACAGGTAATGGATTTTATTCAGAATCTCATAGCAAGACAAAAATAAAGTTAGTGAGATGCAGATTTGTAAGGTCAAACAGTATTTTGACCTAAGCAGATTTTCAAATCAGTAGCACAGCTTTCAGTTTCAGATATACGTGATAAGCTTGGACTTCCACAAAGATGTTTTCTAATCTCAGATGTCCCTTTTTCTCCTCCTCCTTTGGTGGGACGGTTATTTCCAGGTGAAAAAAGGAAGACTGTAATGGTTTTGTCTGTTAAAGAAAAAGATAAAGAGCCAGCCTTATTTTTATCTTTTGAAGTCCATGGAAACAAAATCCATTCCCAGTGGTGAAATATTTTATAAAGATGTGAACGTTTTGCACATGGAGTTGCACACATACTTTATTGCTTTGTGTTGGTAATGCTTATGGAAGTGAGGCAAACTGATTTTTCAAGTTACTGATTTGTCTGTGCAGTAATTATTCTCTACATGTTTGCATTAGGTCATTACTAAAGAACCTCAACTGCTGGTGTTCACAATCCCAATTTTTGAACCTCTTCCTTCTCAATATTACATTCGAGCTGTGTCCGATAGATGGTTAGGAGCAGAGGCTGTATGTATCATAAATTTTCAACATTTGATTCTTCCAGAGAGACATCCACCCCACACAGGTAACTTCAAATTTGATCATTTTGTTTTAATTCATCTTGCTCATATTGATTTTCCTTATGATAGTGCAATAAATCTCTTACCTTCTGCTTCGTCATAGAAAAGTATATGGAATTTCACTTTGTGATATATTTGTATTATCGAGACTATTTCTTCACTAACTTTAAAGCTTTCTAAAATTTTAAATTCCTGAACAAAAAGCAGTTCATTTCATCTCAACGTAATACCAGCCTTTTAGTTACTCCAGTTTCTCTATAAACCATAGGAAAATTGAAACTGTCATATAAAACTAAGCAAATCTCTGTGTTACTGTATGTCTTATCTTAGTGCTTGTAAGCGTTACGTTTCTTCTGGACTGGTTAAAAATAATCTTAGAGTGGATGGTTGTATTATAAATGGCATTCAGCAAAGAAAAAACAAACAGTTAAAATTTTGAAAATATGAAACATTTTACTATTTTTACTAAAATAAATTCATTATAGCAAGCACTGTTACGGTACCAAACATCGCATTTCAACTCAGCACTGCTGATCAAGTCATGGCCTTCCCCTCCCCCTCCTTTTTTAACACTTGGCACAGAAGCATATGTTTGTGTTTTGCTTCTTTTTTTCTGGATACATAAATTGCTTTATACATTCATTGTGCCTGATGTCATTGTAAAACCTTTCCACTGTAATTACATTTGGCTCATCTAGCAGTCTGTGAAGTGAGTGCCTTCAGAAATACTCAGTTCTCATACGGTGCTGTCCTTTGGCATGCGTAAATTCACATGTGTTTGTGAAGTGTTTAGCTATTGTTATACTGTACCTACGCTGTCTGGAAAAGCATGTGTAACCTTTTTATCTAATTGACTGATCACTGACTACTATTCAGAAGAAACAGAAAGATATTTACACATCACCAGTTATGGAGCCTCTAGGATTTATGGTAATTGATTTCAATTCCCATCTGGTTCCCACTCAACAATGAAGTACATAGAGGCCCTGCTAGGCAAAAAACCTTCTTTCTCCTCAACAGGGCCCAAGAAATCACAGTTTCAGTGGGACTGATAAACCAGCCGTAAGGTATCAGTGAAAAGCATGTGAAGAATATTAGGCATCATTGCCTCAGTAGATTTTATGACTCCCATATCATACCTTAATGTGAAGCACCCTGAAAAGACAATGAGACCTCCAGCCACAAAAAAAAAAAACACAAACCCAAACTTCAAAGCAAGCATCTGCATAGCAGAATCACTGCAGTCTCCTTAATTTGGTAGGATTCCAAATCCGATCTGGTTATATATATCATCTTCCAAATTCCACAATCTCTAATTGTTTGGATAGCAGATGCCCTCAAGATATATTGAGCATCATATATTGAAAGGCTGTTTGTTTATTCATTAAGATTATGTCTTTAATTACACGTTTAAAGGATTAGATGCAAAATTTAGTTGTACTCATCTGATTTGTATTACTCCATCAACTTAGAAACTCCAAAGAATCCTTCCTTCTTAAATAGATTTTTTTCCTTGAATCTGAAATATACAGACTATGCTGTCCTCTGACTCTGCATTCTGTTATCATAAGAAACTGGACATACATATAATCTAATACAGTGAGTTTAGAACTTACTACAACTGGGTAAAAAGGAAACAGCTTTAAGAAAAAGTTTAATTTATGCAAATGACTGGTTCACAGATATCAGGATACTAACAACAGTACTTGCAGAAATACTTCAGAGCTATAAAATCAACTTTTCATTATTCCTCATCGAAGTTAACAATGACCCAATGTGTCATATGAGATACTAAGTAAAACAATTTCCAATGTAAGTTGTTTTCCACTAAAGTATTGGTTAATATCTTTATCTTTATAATAAACTATGTTATGTCATGGCATCTCTTGACATGCACTTATGATTATTTTGTGTTTTTAGAGCTTCTGGATCTTCAGCCTTTGCCTGTCACAGCCTTGGGACATCGGGAATATGAACTCCTGTACAAATTCACACACTTCAACCCTATCCAGACCCAGATATTTCATACACTTTATCACACAGACTGTAATGTTCTTCTTGGAGCGCCTACAGGTTCTGGAAAAACTGTTGCAGCTGAATTAGCCATCTTTAGAGTTTTTAACAAGTATCCCACATCAAAGGTTTGTAAAATAGGTTTACTAGAATCATTTTGTGTAGGCATGTCTTCAGCAATACAAAAGCCTAGAAGACTATGGCAAACTGAATTTTGCTTTCTCCAATTTATACCTGTCTGGAAACAAAATGGTACTGCATTATGCACATTTTGCTTTTATTTCAACTTTATATATTAATCAGTGTACAACTAGAGTTAAACCTAAAAACATGACATACAGGCATGCTGGATTTCCTTTTCTGTACTTACCTGCATTTCCTGCTTTAATCTCCTTCTACTAGCAGTAGTACTGTTTTATAGCTATTAGATCCCCTCCATGTGACTACAACTAGCCCAGTCTCTCTCTTATTTAAACAAATAGGTCGCAATTAATTACTACAAGCCAATTTTCTGTTCCAACTTGCCCCTGTGTTTTATTTCTTAAATTGTCTAAAAGCTGAACAACTCAGCTTTTGGGATTTTGTTTTCAAAGTGAATATACCTCTGTATCTTGACTTAGCCATCTTGTCTTGGTTAACCACATTTTAGTTTTAAAGTCTTTGGAAAAGATATTTGTATCTGACTGTGAGATTTAACCAAAGAATAACCTTTGAAATTAACAGAAATCTTGTACACAAATCCCTTATTCATCTCTGAAATTTCAGTATCTTCATGTAATTTGTTAGTCCAAGAGAGGTAAACAAGACACTGGTACATTTTCAGCTTATCTATTAGACTTACAAAAAAGCCAATTCTCAAAGGAATATATCTTTTAGGTTTTAATAAAGCTGAAAACATGCCTATACATTTTAAAGAATGTATGTGAATTCTTCATGTAGCGGTTTCTTCATGTTCAAAAGCTTCAGAATATTTAACCATAAATCTCTAAATAAATATTGTTTCTACATGTCAGAGTATTCCCCCCTGCACAGCAGGCTTTTTTGAGGAAAATATTGTGACATTTTGCTTAAAATAATCAGCTTTTTGATTTAATTGGTAATATTTTAATAATTTAACAACATAACTAGAAATCGGGTAAGATATTGCTTGCTGGAAATTCTAATTATTTCTGTTCTAGAATGTTAGCTTGCAGATTTTATAGCCCTGGCAAAAAATGGCACTATTTATATCAGTGGGTTCTGATACTAAATAGTATAATAAATACTTCCATTTCAAGAAATTATTCTTTCTCTTTCTTAATTTATTTGCTTGTTTTAATGGCTCAGGAAACAAAGCAGTATTTTCAAGTGTTAAGTCTGTTTTAAATATAATCCTGTTATAGGTCATTTAAGGAACTCAGGCCTTAATCATTTTACAGATAATGAGTATGTTGAAATCTCACAAGTATTAAATATTTTTTTTCCTTGTAGGTACACTTTAATAAAGGTTTCTTGTTTAACTTCTGGTTTTGTGACATTTCTTTTACAGGCAGTGTATATTGCGCCCTTAAAAGCACTCGTTCGTGAAAGAATTGAGGACTGGAAAGTTAGGATTGAAGAAAAACTTGGTAAAAAGTATGTTTCTTCTTTCCAAATCAGAGAAATGAGAAGCAAAAGAACAGCCCATCAAGTATGAATAAAATCTACAGAATACTTTTGAGTATTTCAAAATAGGTTTTGATTGTATACTGTCCTTCAAATTTCTAGTACTTAAAAAATAAAAAATGCTATCAATAGTCATTGTAGTGACAGCCAAATCAAAACTAAAAAAGGGATACACTTTGATACCCAGCTATTTTCATTCTCATTACTTGCCAGTGTAACAAATGTAAAGCTCAGATTTCTCTCTGCAGTATCCTTGGAAATTGACATTGCAATCCAAAATAAGCTTTCTTTAGAAACCTCAGCGATAAGGAACTCATAGGAGTTGCATGAACTGTATACTAGTATTCATATATTGTCCTTCATATATAAATTAGATATAATTTCATTGCTTGGTACCATTAATTTCTTGCTGATCTTCTCAGGTGTTGGAGTTCAGCCATTACTTTATGATATATAAGGTATATCAGTCATGTTGATGCTTTCCAAAATGATACTTTCTTGAGTTAAAAATTATATCCATAGGATGCATTATTTAGGGCCTTTTCCTTTCCTTTATACAGCTTTTTTTGTAAGTTAAAGTTCAAAGCATACCACAGGTTTCAGTAAAAAGAGGTGCTATTCTGTGTACATGAATTTACTAGTGAGATTCCTGCTATTATCATAGCACTGACTTATTAGTTGGCTTTTCTTTTTTTTTTTTTTTTTGCTACTATTTTCATGGTCTGTAAGAATAAATTATTTGCCTCATAATTTTACAATATTTTCAGGTAATATTTCCTTTTTGAAATTTACTCTATAACATCTGACTGAAATTTTGCACAGAAGTTACACATTACTTGGAGGAATTTTTATTAGATGTTCAACTGCATGTAGAATGTGTCCTAGAAATGTCAAAAATCCATTATATTCAGTCTAAAATGATGGATCATCTCAAATGCTGTTTGTAGAACTTGAAAGGATAATAAGGCAAACAATTGGAAAAACTCTGCTAATCTTCCCAAAAAAATGACCTCAGGATAATTTCTGCTCCAGTCTTAATGGAACTTCACCAACAAATGCAGATACACTGCCATCTAGCCTCGTTATTCAAACCAGAAATCTATACAGAACAGCAGGCAGCAACTTGGTAGCTTTCTAGAAAGCTTTCATCCTGGCTGTGACAGGATGTTATGATTCACATTATATGATACTGATATTCTTATATTATCTTCATTTTGAAAAATTAACCATAGATGGTTTGGGACTCATATTAGCCCTCTTCTTTTTATATGGTTTTGCTAAGGAATGGTATTTGGTACCATTTTCAATTTTGAAAATCCTGTTAGAAGTATTTGACCAGAAACAAAATGACTTTGTTTAATTTTGTTTCTTCGCTCTTTTAAGAGTTAATGTTTAGGAGTTAATATTTGAACATTAAGATGTTCTAAAGCTTTGTAAAGCCAAGCCACTGTCTGTCTTGATTACAGGGTTGTAGAGTTGACAGGAGATGTGACCCCTGATATGAGAGCTATTGCCCAAGCTGACCTGATTGTTACTACCCCAGAGAAGTGGGATGGTGTCAGCAGAAGCTGGCAGAACAGAAGCTATGTTCAGAAAGTTTCCATTCTTATCATAGATGAGATCCATCTGCTAGGTGAGCATGTTTTGTTGTTTTTAATCAGAATCATTGCTAAATTTGAAGTGTGCTGGTACTTATGACATCAATATACTTTTTGACATCTGAACCTTTTCTTTTTCCCTGTTTTTCAATGGACTTTTCATTTACTAGGGGATGACAGAGGCCCAGTATTGGAAGTCATTGTATCTCGAACAAACTTCATCTCATCTCACACAGAGAAGCCTGTGAGAGTAGTTGGTTTATCCACTGCTTTAGCAAATGCCAGAGACCTTGCTGACTGGCTAAATATTAATCAGGTATGAAAAATGTTTCAGAAGACGGATATGTGTTTGTGCTGCAGAAAAATAAAATAGCAATTTATAAGATAATTCAAGGTTAAACTTGAAAAAAATGTTTTCTTGTAGATGGGTCTGTTCAACTTCCGACCATCAGTACGCCCGGTTCCTCTGGAGGTGCACATTCAGGGCTTCCCTGGCCAGCATTACTGTCCTCGCATGGCTAGCATGAACAAACCTGCATTTCAGGGTAAGCAACAAGCTGCTAGACTTTTTCCTTCTTTCTGTAAAAGAAAAAAAGACTTTGAGCACTTCACACAGTTCATTTGCAGCACATTTACAACATGTGTTACTGTACGTACTCTTGGCATGTATAGGGGGAATCTGCTCTGCTAATGGCCCAAAGCTATTTCTCTGAAACATAAAGTGTGCTGCAAATGCAACGTATAACTGAGGAATGTAATGTATTTCGAACAGAAGTATAAAATTAGTGCTAATGAAGGGGAAATAAAATGTGTTTTCTCTTAGTGTTTGACACCATAAAGAAACATTTGTGTAAAAATATTTGAAATTTAGAAAGTAATAAAACCATTCATATTATTAATCTGCTGAGGTATTTTCATATGGACCACTGTATGTAAGCATTAAAAAAATTGTGAACAGAAGTTGCAAGTCAGGCTAACCTCCTATAATTCTAGTTTCAAAGCAATAACCATAAAATCCAAATTTCTAGTTTCAAAGCATTATCCATAAAATTCAAAATTTGTAGTGTATCCAGATATGCTTCTGTTTTCAATTTTTTCTTCTTAACAAAGCTGGCAAGCAGGATAGATTTAAGAAAAACTCTCGTATTTTATTTGAACATGTTTTGTTTTGGTTACATAAGAAATATTTATTATATCAATTAAAAATAACCTCCAAAATAAATTTTGTAATGTGAACTGCTGTTGATTGTGAGGTGACATTTGTGAGGTGACTTTTTAGCTGCTTTAATTAGCCTTATGACAGAAGCAAAGTATTGATTGTGGACTAGAGACCAATCTTGACAGCTCAGATTATTTACACCTCCACAAGAGCATTGTACAAAAACACTAATGAACAATAAATCTGTCTTGGGCTGTTCTGCCACACCTGTTCCTGAAGCAACAAAAATCCATTAGATGCTGGGCTTTTAAAATATATAGATATATTGGCATATATAGTTGTAAGGTATAAATACACATGAATTATCCTATTTCAATAATTTCACAACTGTATAGTGTGTGTATATGCAGGAGCACAAGCTGGGTAGTATTCATGAGCTGGGGAATAATATGTGATGGTGGATAGTATGAAATAGTTTTCAGAAATTAACAATGCATAAATTTAATTGCTAGAACGAGAATTACATGAGAAAACACACAAATGGATTTAGAAGAGATTTAGAGAGAGTATTTGAAATTCTGTATACACCTGTTTATACTTCTAGTGCTTGTTGATGTTAGAAAATCTGTAGATGTATGATCTATTAAGGGTTTTTCTCCCTGCCTGTTTGACATGATACAGTCAAGGTTATTTTAGCATTTCCACGGCAATACTTATTCCTGAGACCATAAAAATTTTGCTGCAACCTGAAACTTTTCAAACATGGGCTGAGCAAGAAAATGCTTTTTTAAAAAGTCCTAAACCATAATTGGTTTAAATATATCAGACTAATTAGTAAACAACAGAAACGAAGTTCTTTTGTACCATAATGCCCACCTTTCTAAGCAGCTATTGAAAAGTCACTTTCTACCTTTTTTACCTTTTCTGGGTTTGGTAGATTGAAGCGATCCTTTGCAGGCTGACATGAGTTTATGCAGTCTGAGCTCTGGGTCAGGCAGGAAGCAAGTTTTGGGCCTTGATGGCACTTAGCCTAAGACAACATATTCCAATAGGGCAGAAAAAACATAACATAGTTATTAAGCTGTGATAGAGAAATTCACAAGCTTTGAAGTCTAGAAAGCTTGTCCAGGTTTTGTGGTGGTTTGGTGGGTTTTTTTTCCTTACTGCTTCTCTTAAATCTTTAGCTTACAATGATCACTGAAGTAGCAGGGCAAATTATTTCAGATTCAGCTAAGCATAGTTATATGATCTTTGATTCAGAGGTGGTATATGCTCACTTCATAGAATCATAGAATCATTGAGGTTGGAAAAGACCTCTAAGATCATCGAGTCCAACCGTCGACCCAACACCACCATGTCCACTAAACCATGTCCCTAAGTGCCTCATCTACACGTCTTTTAAATACCTCCAGGGATGGGGACTCCACCACTGTAGAAACTGTATACAACTTCAGTTGTATCTGTCTGGCAGAATAGAGACTAAGTATACATACCTGTATATCATCTGCAGAGAGGTGTATCAACTGTCTAGGTATTGCAAAGAGAAACTCTAATTTTAGTCCTTAAGGGGCCTAATTCTCAAGTTCTGTTTTCCTCAACAGCAATTCGGAGTCATTCTCCAGCCAAGCCTGTTCTTATTTTTGTGTCATCCAGACGTCAGACAAGGCTTACTGCCTTAGATCTGATAGCTTTCCTAGCCACCGAGGATGATCCCAAACAGTGGCTGAAGATGGATGAAAGAGAGGTAGAATCATTTTACCTGCCTTATTTGTGCTTTGCTTCTATTTTATTAATGTTTGTTTGAAAAGAAAATACATCTAAAACAAAAGAGTCATTTGAGGGTAGATCTTGAAACAGCTTTGCATATGCTAAGTTTCAGTATGTATTAAAACTAGTGTCAGCATTGAGGCTATATAAGCATCTTTGCAAGATCTGAACTTTAGAACGCAAACTCTTTTATCTTTGGTTTTCCTGCATATCTATTATTAATGCTAGTTCCATTGTCCCAGACAACATATATCTCATGATACATGTATCACTTTGATACAAAGATAGGACAAAGAATAAAAGAAAGGGGACTAACGTTCTCCAAAGTTTACAGCTTGAAATCTGTGACATACAGATGTTGAGCTGGAATTTAAACCAAATCTCTTTCAGTGTTTTAGGAGCAAAATCATCCTTCTCATAAGATGACTCTATGTGTAGAGGGTTATGTATCTGCATATATATCTGTGTGTATATATGTACATATGTATATACATGTGTCTATCCATCTATATTCATACATATAGATAGATATACTGCAGAACCAACAGTTTAGGAATGGTTCAGTCTTGCATATCAATGCAATAAATGAATGTTATAAAAAAAAAAAAGATAGCTGCCAATAGCTTTGTTCTAAGAACATAAAGATTACAAAAGTCAAATACTCAGATGTTAAGCAATGCTGGAGTAAAGGTTTAATTTTTTGTTCTTTTTCAAGCAATATAATCTTTAATTACATTTTCTTGTATTGTTTCTAAAAATTCCTTCTTTCATTTATTGCAAAACATAAATGATGGCTAAATAATAAACAACCATTCAATATTCTGTTTTATGCATTCTTCAAAATGTATACTGGATTTTATTTACTGCACTGAGTTCTGCACCTGCTCTGAATACAGAATTATTTATTTCCTTCTGGACTAATGGTCCTGATCATAGTATAACATTGCTTCAAAACAATTTTTTTGGTTGATATTCAGATTTCCCAGATTTTGGAAGATAGCTTTCTCTAATGGTTGCAGACCTTCTGCATAGGAATTTCTGTGATAAAATAGGGCCAAAACACAGCAAAATGCATAATTCATAAATACAAGGTCCAAATTGAATATTGTATGAATATTTATATATCAATAATTGTATGAATAGTTATACAATTGTATACCAAAAATTATATGCCAAAAAGTATAGGTTTCTAGATGAGATTTTTTGATTTTGTTTGCTCTTTGCAAAAAAAATAAAGTGTGATTTTTCTGAGATAAAGCATGACATCTGTATCCTTCCTCATTTGGATGGATTTTAAAAGAGAAAATGGATGTCTTGCCTGATAAACTACTAGTACTAAAACGTCTCAATTTGATGCTGCTTTTCTAACTGTATAACCTCTATTTAATGTTTTCTTGAGCATAACAAATATTTCATATCAAAATTATTAGTGCGTAGTAATCTAGTACCTTGTGCTAGTTTACTGTAGTAATCTCACCTACAATTAGAATATGCAACATGCAGCTTGCCCTAAATGACTTGCATTAATACGAATAGCTTCCTCATGTCCTGTGAGCCACTACTATCCTGAAAAGAACTGTAACTGAAGCTTCTTCACTTGCTGGAAAACGGTTTTCTATTAGGAGTCTTTGAATTTCATATGTTTCAGAATATACCTCTGAAGGTTTTGAAAGAGGAGCCAACAAGGACAAGCAGACTTTGCATTTATTAGTTTAATAACATTTGCATATGATTTGTATTTGAATTAATAAGCTGAATGTTTGGAGCATAAGATACCTAGCAAGTTATTCAGTTTTGATTACATAAATATAAAAGACTGAGGATTAAGGCCTAAGTTGTTATATCTTACCACTATTATGCAGAACACAATTCTGTTTGAAGTACCCACAATTTCAAGTGGACATTTCTTTAGGTAATTATGGGACCAGTTTGTAGTTTTGTCTTTTAAATTAGCATGATTAGCCTGAGTTTCATTTGACATTGAAGTAAAGGACAAAGCTATAGTAGTGCCACATACGTAGTGTATGTACTGCTTAATTCTTTATCCATAATAATTTTTTTTATTTAAAAATTCTAACTTCAAGTTATATTAAAGTCAAGCTTGGACTAGGTGAAATAGACAAAATTCTCTCCATATTGTTATAGTGTTTTTAAGTTTTAAAAGTAGAACTAGTGAATACTTACTTTATAGTGGGTATACCCTATCTTAAACACTTGCCCAAGTATTTCAAGTGTTTCTCAATTCCATATGGGATAAAAATGGACCAGTTAGGAGAAATAAATTGTTGTTGCCTTTAAACAATATTTTTTGTTGCCTGTCAGTTTTTTCGTTTGTTTTTTGCCAACCATTGTTCCTTTAGGGGAACTTACAGACAAATGACTTTATTTTCAAAGTATTTGTAATTGTTAATTGTGAAATATGTTGAGATATAAGAGATTTTTCATAAATGGGTGTATACAGAGTTTACAAGCTTTACAACAGGCCTTGGCATTTTTCTTCATTCAGCCTTATTTGAATGACATTAATTTTGGCTGACATAAGATTCCTTTCAGAACTCATTGGTTAGTTTTGTTTAATGGTGTAATTGGTTTTGCTACGTGATGGCCAAATGTTAATCTCTGTTTATGTTAGCTTCCTAGTGGATAGACTTCATAAGGCTTCTTAAAATGCTGTAAGCAATGCCATCCATAATAACATCTGGAAGACTGATATTGAGGTAGACACAGATTCTTACAGCCATTAAAAGTAATTTTTCTCTGTTACCCTGCATGGCAGCTTTTCTGTGAAGGTAACAGAGAGATTCAGGCCTTGTGGGGGAGAGATTGGAGTGGGGGAGAGAGACCAATACTGGATCTTTCACGCCTGTTTATCAGCTATGCCATCATCTTAGCTTCCCTCATCTTCTCTGTAGAGATTCTCCCTGTAGCGGTAGTGCCAACCCAGGCTCTGATTTGCAGCATGTGAAGGCTTCTGTTCACGACTCCAGACTACTTCTCTTCACCAGTACTCTCAGATAACAGGCAAATCCACCCCCATCTCTGCCACCCAGCTCCAAGCATCAAATTCAGACAATATTTCAATCAGTTATATTTCAAAGGACATGAACTTGTATGAAGCTTCTGGAACACATATTTGTATGTATAAATGACATCTAGAAACAGCCCTTCAACTGTTGCCACCAAAGTAGACAACAGCATACTTAGATCATGGAGGAATCATACAAGATGTTCTTTCCCTCAAAGGAGTCAGTAGTCTAACAGGTACAACTGAATTATAGTCGAGAAGGAATTTTTTTCTACCTCCATCTACTGAAAATATATATTACAGGCAGCTCCATTCAGTTTTGGAGATGATTCTTCCTGGATGCTTTCCTTGAATTTCATGTCTGATGTACAGTTTCCTGCTCATACGCATGTTCCTACAGTATTCAGAAAGTTGAAAGGTATTCAGAAAGTTGAGACAAAGTTGAGACAGCAGTCTTCCTAACACTGAACCGTACTTGATGAAAATTGCCGTTTCTAGTACTGATGAGTTTTCCAGTTCTACTGGACCTGTTGTTGCACAACAATAGTTAGATCTGTTTAATAGATTCTATCCAACTAAGTTTCAGGCTACGTGCCTGCTTTTTATGAAGAAATGTCCACTCAAATACTTCATGTCTAGTTTAGTCTGAGCAAGGAAGCCTCCAATGATGTTGAAATACCCTACTTACTGAGATTTGTAGCTGGTACTTCAAAGCTCATCCCTACATTTGCCAATTGCTATGCATAGCACAGAAGTTCCTCAGGATTTAAGCAGGACTGCCATAGTTTGCCCAAAGTAGAGTATGAGTGGGCAGTCTCTTGAAGAAGAAAGAATAGTTACCTATTTTAGAGCCTTAGAGGTGGGGTTTTTTCTTTTTCTGTAAGGTGCATTGTCCATACACATTCCAAAATGAGCTCTCTATCCATCTTAGGATTTGCAGTCCTAACACAGAGTTTATTTTTCTCCAAAGAGTGAAGAAGCAGCTGAAGCTACCTTCCTTGCCATTTGCAGTAGTTGCAAGGACTCTTCAGTAGACATCACTCTGTAAAGATCGTCCTAGTTATACTTATGAGGGACAGGTGCATCATGACAGAAACGTGAATAGGCAGTGCATCTCAAAGAGAAGGCTGCCCCTTAAATTGAGTTTACCTATTTTAGAGCCTTAGAGGTGGGGTTTTTTCTTTTTCTGTAAGGTGCATTGTCCATACACATTCCAAAATGAGCTCTCTATCCATCTTAGGATTTGCAGTCCTAACACAGAGTTTATTTTTCTCCAAAGAGTGAAGAAGCAGCTGAAGCTACCTTCCTTGCCATTTGCAGTAGTTGCAAGGACTCTTCAGTAGACATCACTCTGTAAAGATCGTCCTAGTTATACTTATGAGGGACAGGTGCATCATGACAGAAACGTGAATAGGCAGTGCATCTCAAAGAGAAGGCTGCCCCTTTAAATTGAGTAATTCTTTCTTTCTTTCTTTTTATTGTTCATTGAAGCCAGTGTGCCAATGAAAAAAAGAAAACCTTGTCCTTACCCTGCTTTTTTGTATAAACATGAGATGATTTTTAAATATAAACTTTCTAGCTAAAATTCTAATTCAGAGCTGTCAGCCAGGACTGTCAAGTTCAAGATTGTGACCCATTACTTATCTTGTTAAAAGGGACAACAGCTCAGATTGTCCTTTTGGAAATAGACAGTGCCACCAGTTTGTGGTGGTAAGATCAGTTATACTGTTCGACATTAGGAGCTGATTAAAGAGGAACAAGTCCTTCTCTTTCAGAAATTGCATCTACATCTGTGGTGGCGGCAGATGT
This sequence comes from Aptenodytes forsteri, assembly GCF_000699145.1. Lineage (NCBI taxonomy): Eukaryota > Metazoa > Chordata > Aves > Sphenisciformes > Spheniscidae > Aptenodytes > Aptenodytes forsteri. Next base: position 477,304 of record NW_008794211.1, on the reverse strand, counting down.
TGCAATCTTTTTCCAACGTAATTTATTAGAATCAAGTTTTCAGTTTATTTATTTTTCTCTAATGTTTTTACTGCTTTTTGGTTTTAACCTAGAAGTACAAAGTAGTATTTATTGTTTATTGTTTGAAGTTAGAATGCAGTTCTTACCAGCAAACAAGCAGGGTGTTTTCTTATTTGGGTTGGTTTTTTCTTTAAAGAAATATATTCCCTGGCCAGATACTTTTTTTTTTTTTTTTTAATATTTACAGTGCAAGGACTGAGAAGAAATGTACCCATGTACACAGTTTTAACTTTGACCACAATGATTTTTGCATTCTGCTTTGTGCATCATTTTACCATCTGCATCTTGTTAAGACTGTTCTTTATGAAACCTCTAGAAATAACTAAAACCCTTTAGCACAAACATACCTACTGTAATATTCAATAGCATCCATACCAGGCAATAGCCAGCTTCCACTGAATTCAAGGGCACTTGAATGAAGGACATTCATTGACTCCAAAAGGAATGAATCAGGCCCATACTGATTTTGCAGTTTTAGAGATGAGAGTGTATAAACATGTGTGAGCTAATTATGGATTTGTATATGTGTTCATACACTATGTGGAAATATGCGTAGATATATGCATGAAAGTGAATTAAATTTTACTGTATAGTTCTGTTTTGCATTGCTAAAAAAACAAACAAACAAAAAACCAACAAAAAAAATCCCAAGAATTGTTGGAAAGACAAAAGATGACTTTTCCTTCTCTAACCTTTAAATCAAATAACCTATTATCTCCATGTTATTGTTCTGAGGTAATGCTGTGCTATAAAACAGGAATAGAAGAATCTGGTCTGTGTCATGAATAGGTATATTGCTGTCTTTCAGATGAGATTTTTAATGTTAAATGTATATTTGTTAATAATATATCTCAACTGTTTAAACCATATTTTAAAATGTTTCTTGAATAATCTTATTTGAGGTGTTTTAGGCATCTTGTTTCTATGGGAGAGTTCTGGAGTATGAGGATGTCAACTCTTCATCAAAAATAATTTTATAAGATGACTTTTTTTTCTGCCTTTAAAGATCAGGAGGGTACCCAAGAATGATTTCTAAGTGTTTCACTCATTATAGAAGTTCAACTTCCTTCTACAAGATGTTGTTTTTATGACACAAAAGTGTGTCATAAAAAATTAACATTTAGTTATAACAAGGAGATGTTTTTATTTCACTTAACATCTGTAGCAGATGTGAAATATGTAATTATTTTTGTAAAAGACTTCATAACTTTCACGATTCTTTTGTTTGGCACATCTTTCTTCTATTGGGCATTTTAGACAATTGATAAGCATTATTCAGTGGCATATGGTCTGAGTCTGACGTGCTTTGAAAAGAGTACAGAGTACTAATAATGAGGATTCTGTGAAAATGGGAAAACCAGCACAACAGATATGCTTTGAGAAAGTATGGGTTTTTAGCATCTTGAAACAATATATCACACTCAAAGGGACAGAATTGGGCTGCACAATCTGTTAGCTCATTCTTGTCCAATCTGGTCTCCTCCTTTCTTTTGGAGCCAGCATTGTCATCAACTTGCTGAATTATACTCTGACTGGAATGTATTTCAGGCACTGGGTACTGTATCTACTTAAATGGAATCCTATCTTTCTACAAAAGCTTTTTAAGTATAATAAATTTAAAATATAAAAAAGTTCTATTAGCTTAAAGTAAATGGTTCAACAGTTTACATATGTGCAGGAACAAAGAAAATGACTACTTACTAGTTTGAGAAAATCTAGCTTGTTCAGAGATTAGAATATAAAAGGTAGAAATAAACTTTATTTTTTATAATAAATATTTTGCAATGCTACTAGAGCCCCAAATTGGTTTTCAAAGGTTTTTTATTAAAAGCTGGTTTCCTAATCAACTTAATGCTAGGAAAGCACAGGAGGTATTTTTGTTTGTTCATCAAAAAATCCGTGAAGGATAGCAAAACCTTTTCTGCATGGGCCCAATCCTGCCTGTCTTGGAGTCCAGGGAAAAATCGCTCCTTGCATTAAGTTCCCTGCATCGGTGTTGTACGGGTTTTTTTGTGTCAGTGCCATGTATATTTCCTTATATTGCTTTTAATGTACTTTTTCTTTTCTGAAGATAAAATATATTTTCTTTACCCTTTTATGAATTAACATTACAGTTGTTTTCAGAAAGATAAATAGTAATGAAGTTATAACAATGCAGAAACAGTAGATTTGTTTTATAGTCATGATGCTGTGTCTGTTTCTGGTTAATGAACCTATTAATTGTGCCGTTATTTCTTAATAGCAAGTGATAATATTCTTACACTACACTGACATAAGAGAGTTATATTTTTAAATAAATTGTCATGAGAATTTTAAGCCTTGGATTGTGCCTATGGGTAAAATAGTTGTGTTTATTACATTGATTTATGAGAAAGTAAGGGGTCAGCTAAAAATGACTAGGATTCCCTGCTGCTAAAATGACAGGATAGTAGTACATGCGCCAGCTCTCCTGCTAAGGGTTCTTTAGTTTTCCTGTGGTAAATTACACTGCTTTGCAGGTATGACTAACAGCACCACAGGCCACCGCTGTAATACAAGTCAGAGGGAAAAAAAAAAATAACCACCACTGATTGTAAAAGCAAGAAGACAATCTTGAATAAATTCCCAGCAGTGTGAATTTAGGATGTTTTATTCCGGCAACTACATGGCAAAAAGGTTTAGCTCAGGTTCTGTACTGACAATAACTAACATTGTAAAACTGTGTGTGCTGAAGGAGCAGTCTAATCACTGTAGACTAATCCAAATCAGCTAATTTGATCCTTGTACTCTCCTAGAGGAAAACAGAGTTTAGATTCATTATTTTCCCAATACCAAATTCTGCTCATGTGAATAATGAAATAAATGTCATTAGAACTGGCTTGTTCCCTTACATTAAAGACATAACTATCATAAGGTGATGATTCTTGGTGGGGAGGAGAAAAATTAATTCAGCAATATAATATCTTTTGTCAATTTTTGAATGCAGAAATTGAGTAAAATGTAAATTCATTAATTTTGTCATTTATTTTTATGATATTTACCAGTGCCATTTTCTACTTTTTCATCTTAATTCCCTGTGAAATGTATACATATAACTAGTATTTCTCAAAGTGTCTATCTAAGCATTAGGAGCCTGTGCAGTGCTAGTACCACTTCATAAATCCATAGCACAAAAAGCATTAATAGACTCGAAAATATATTTGTTAATGTATGTTGATGGTCATAATTGTAGAGAAAACTGTATACAGGCTCTCATTTTATCAAGCTTTTTTTTGTCTTAGAAGAAAAAATCTTTAAGATGGGTCATAATTCATGTTGTCTACACTGCAGTCACATGTCTACATGGTGACTAGAGAAATCAAAGGTTTGCTGATTGTATCTAGATAGATAAACTTTATCCTTTAACATATCCTCCTTTCATTCAGTTCTTTACTCTCTTCTACTTATCTACCCCTTTTCTTGTTTCCCTTTCCTAAATAGACATATCCCCTCTTCACTTCTCAATTCATTGTTTTTTTCTTTCTGCTTCCTTTCCTTTCAGTGTTTTATAGTCCCTTTCACTCTTTTCTTCTGTAAGCATCCTTGTCTTTTATATATGCCAGCTCAGTTTATACAACAAACCTTCCATGTCTTATAACATAGGAAACTCTCAGGAACATCCAGGCAACTGCATTGTTGGATAGGAGCTTAAAGTTTAGGAGCTTCCATTGACAGATCAAATTGATTGGACCAAGCCAAAACTTGAACAATATTTTTTTTTAAATTGGGTTCTCTGTTATTTCCATCAGTTGTGGTTCTGTTAGTCAATACTACTTCAATAAATAGGCTTTTTAAAATGCTTTGTAATTTGCTTTTCCTGACAAAATTGATTGATTTACAAAATCTATATTGTTTGTTTGTTTTTTTGACTATTGTATTCTCTGGCTTTTTTGTACCTTTTAAGGATTTTTTTTTTTTTTTAATAATAGTAGTGACATATGTTACTTGGGTTTAGATATGTGAATAATTTATTAACATTAAAGTCTGAGAATTATAAAACCCAGGAAATATTTAGAGAAGGTTACAATTCTGAACATCGGAAGTGCAACACCTGTGAGTCCTAAGTGGAAATGAAGATATCACTGCAGTCATGCAGGTATTATATCTCAGTATTTTGAGATAGTCAGTCTAAGATGAGACTGAATACTCAGTCCAAATTCTTCAGTTACCCTGAGTAATTTGTTCTGCATTACTGTTTTTTCTCTAACCTTAGCTAGACCTCCTAGGTTAACCGTGAATGATGCTGCCCATAAGTATGCAATATCATCATGCCACTGCTGGTGGCACCAGGAAACCACTAATAAGAGATGAGGTTTGAAAGTTCCTGGCTATAATTATATTAAAATCCCATAAATTTATAAATGGTCTTAGAAATAAAACAACAGAAGGAATATTGAGGGGTAAAATCACTAAACAAGACCAAAGTTGTAAAGCTCTTGTTCATTATTAGTGAGGGGCTTTTCACAGAGGTCATCTAGAGAAATAAGTTTGCTTATTATGGAATAAATTACTTGAAAACATAGGCAAGATATATAGTTAAAATGATAGTAGTTAAAATGATTCCAAGTAGTCATTGACATGAGATTTGAAAAAAATAGTGATAGTAATAAAAAATAGCTTTTTGTCTGGACTTCTGAAAGTTTTAAATGAAGACACTTATTGTATGTTGGGTTTCACTACAGGGTTTGAGTCTATAAATTACAAACACTCAAAAAAAATTTTTCAAGTTAATTTGCATTTCAGCATGTGAATAGGAAACTTTTTTGATGAGTAATAATTGCAGAATTATCAAACTGAAAAACTGTGTCTTTTCATATATTGCAGAATTATCAAACTGAAAAACTGTGCCTGTCTTTTCATAGGCATTAGAGAGAGCCAAATTTTTTTTTCATGACTGTTATTATGTTACTGGTTGCAGGGATTTGCTATGTTTTTATACCAGTTCTAACCCCTTTGATACTAGGGATTGCATTAAACAAACACGGAGCAGAATGCACAGCATTTGCCAGACCTGTCAAGATATTTTCAGAATTTTCATTTCCTTATCTGTGCTACTTAGTGTGTCAATAAAGTCATGTGCATTTTGTATTCCCCCCATCATTATTATAGATTGATTTTTTTTAGTATTTGATTTTTTTTAGAATAAAACCAGACTGTTCAGAGACTGAAGACTGTGTTTTCCTGTTTGTATAAACAGCGTTGCACAAATTATCCTTGCTATAAAAAAAAAAAGATAATAACAACTCTAAAAGTTTAAAATTTCTGAGTTATCTGTTTTAAAGTGTGCAACTGTTCTTTCTGTTACAGATGAATGACATTATAGTGACAGTTAGAGATTCAAATCTGAAGCTGACACTTGCTTTTGGAATAGGCATGCACCATGCGGGTCTGCATGAGAGAGACAGGAAAACTGTGGAAGAATTGTTTGTGAACTGCAAAATCCAGGTGCATTTCTTCTTTGAATCCTGCCATAATGAGTTTTACATGGAATTTGAAAAGTTGGCTTTTTGTTACATATACCTCATTAATCTTTCTTTCTGTTTTAGGTTCTTATTGCCACAAGCACATTAGCTTGGGGTGTAAATTTTCCAGCTCATTTAGTAATTGTTAAAGGAACAGAATTCTATGATGGAAAAACAAGGCGTTACGTGGATTATCCCATTACAGGTACTCACATAAATTATGGAAATGCTCATATGCTGAAATGTATTTCAAGGATATGCAAATTATCTGAATTATTTAGTAACTGATCACTGAAAATACCTAATATGGGTAGAGAATAGGAGTGCTGAGGAAAGGGTTTCTTTGATGCAAGTTGTAAGAGAACTCTTAAGATTTTATGTAATAATGAAAATGTTTCTGTCTTGCAAATCTTTTTCATGCTAAATTCCTTTAATGTGTATCATCCAAAATAGATATTAAACAATTAAAGGGACAATATAAAGTCATATTTAGCTACATATTTAATTGTATAAAAGGAAGTTTTCATGCATCAAATAATTTTTTTCATTTTTGAAACCTTTTTTAAATAGAAACAGATTTCTAACAGTAAACTTAGCCATGGTTTGAAATGCAACAGTTGAATCACACATGTATGAGAACATAAAATTTATACGTAGTCACTTGACAGTAAACAAAAAGCCTTAACTAGTCTAGTATCTTCAGTGATGTGATACTTCAAGTAAGTGATATTTCAAAAGTAAGCAGCTAAATTAAATATTTGAATTTCTGGTTTGATATAGACTTTTATTGCTTTCTGGCTCCAGTAAACTCCACTTTTCATAAACTGTTCTGCAGTGTTTTCAACAAGCTTAAGAAAGTGAACCATGGAAGAACTTCTTTCAGAGTTCAGACAGGGAGAATATTTGTCTGCATGGTACTAAGCTTGAAGAATGAGGACAAGCTAAATTTATTCCAGGTTTCCTGTTCTGTTTTCCCTTTCTCTTTTTGCAAGAGAAAGTTTATTATTAAATAATCCTATACTGTGCCAGAGATGTGTACACCTAAGGACAATCTAAATGTTATTTGTAATGTAAATAGAGAGCTTGCATCTTTTTAACCACACACTGTCTTTTCAGCAAGAGAAGCTTACTAATGAAAAAAAGCTTAAACTGAAAATACTACAGAGGTTACTTCTCCAAGTAAGCCATCATAGAGCTTAATTTAGTGGTTAGTGCTCTGCAGGAAACTTGGGATCAATTTCCAGACCAAACTTTGAATCTCTTTCAAAGATTCTGGTATGACCTGGGAGCTTAGCCATGCGCACTTGCATTTTGTGACAGACTTAGGCTGATGTAAACTTAGTACAAACAGTCTCTGCAGAGAAGTAGTATCTCGCTCGTCCCGACTGGAAGAATAGTGACAACTGACTTTATTACTGAATGGGGAAAAGTGATGAGGAAAGAAATCAACTGAAGTTTTAAATTTTATGTTGAGTCTGTGGGACTGTCAGAGAGAAGTAATAGAGAAAATAATATATTCAAAAGAAATCAGAAACTCGATAAGCATTGAGGACTTACTATGCTGTTTTAGAAATCTGTTGTACAAGTACTCACAAAGGCTTTAGGGAATGCTTATACTTTCACTCTTTATTGTCTTTTTGAATTCAGGTGACTTGGACATTGGGGGTTGTTCAATTCTTGAATTTTCAATAAGACTTTGGGGGCAGGGAGTGGATGGAATACGGCCATCTGCGATGGAAGCATTTAGATTTTGTTGTCTGCACTGCAACAGAAAATGCAGATTCCTTACTTTATGAAGAAACATGTGGTGTGGTTTGCTTAGAGCATTTTTATTTTTAACTTTCTAGAGAATATTTATGCATCTGGAAGTTCTGTGGATAGGTAGTACAGTTTTGCAGCAGCAATAAAAAGAAAATGTAATGAGTTTCTTTCTGAAATACTTCCAAAATTTCACAATATTGTCTTTAATGCTGCCCTTGAGTTATGCCTTCACTGTTCCGTCATGGTATAACTTGGTTCCTCCCTGCTGAAGTTACCTTTCTGTATCAGGGATGCATTTGGCTCCAAGGAAGCAGCTAAGGGCAGAATGAATCATTCTGGAGTGCTCAGTAATTTAAAAATAAGTAAAAACGCTTCTTTGAGTGAAGTCAGAGGTTTTGGGGAGGACCTTTTCTCAGTTACCAGACATTTAGTCAGCCCATTGGATCATATTTAACATTTCAGGAGTTTAGTCCAGTGATTAAAAGCAGCCAAGCAACGTACAGTCAGTAAAGAAAATGTTGGTTTTGGATAATTACTTAGTGGATATTGGCAAAAATCATTTCCTGACGCTTGTTGGTAAATCCATTTCCTATATGGTATTATGCACAATTTAATTCACCACATTAGAATAGCAAGAAGTTGTTTCGTCACCCTCCTGTGCACGTACCTATTCAGAAACATCATTTTCAAACTAGTTTCATTTTACATTTTCATGTCATTCCTAAATTAACAAAAGGAATAAACTGATAAAAAACATTGCTGTCTATATAGCTCGTGGGTATGCAAATGAAAATGTGTTACTAAAAACTGTTTATCATCATCGGGCTGTTTCTCCTATCATTGTCCATTGCTGTATGCCATTCTACACCCTCTGGCTTTTCCTTCCCCAACTGACGATTGGACCAAAAGCTTATTGATTCTGAAGCCAAAGAAATCGCTTTTCAAAATGCCAGGTACTGCAAGCCACACGTTGTGCAGTTGTGATAGAGCTCATAGAGAATACACAAAACATTAAAAGTTTTAAAATAAAGATGTAAAACTCACTTATGAATTGCTATCCATTGTTTCTTCAAAGTTAAATAGCATCTGGAGGCACCAAAAAGGAATCAGAGCTCTGTTGAGCGAGACACAAAACACCAGATTATGAGAAGACACAAACAAACAGATGATAAGCATACTTATCTTGATGGCCGGGTAGCAAGTTGAGCGTGTTTTGTATAAACTAGTGTTTTCAGTGTTTATAGAAATCATTAACTAGTATTTGCAAGTGATGATATGTAGGCAGAGTAGTAGAGGTAAGCTTTAACTGTACCTGCTTTTAAATTTGTATATCGTGATCTGATATAGGGACAACATATGATACGAAACCATCTCTACTCCAGTGCTAATAACTAATATAACTTGTCCTGAAGTTTGAGTGGTAAAGATCATAGCTGTCAGTGATTAGAGTTTGCCTTTACCTTTTTTCCTCTAAAATATTCAAAAGCTAGGAAATCGTATATAGCAGAAAAGCTTATACAAGGAACTTTTATTATTGTGAAGTCAAATACTTGAAAATTAGGAAATAATAGACAGTTGCCATTGTAGGCTTCATGAGTTCTCTTACTCATCATCTTTAATTGCATATGATCAAACGAGGGATGGATGTGGAATGGAAGGAGAGTAGAGGAAATTTATATTAGATGTAAGCTTGGATTCTATTGCAGTGGGTGGTCTTCAAGTATGCAGGAAGATAGTCTCTGCCAGAAAGAAGTTCATCGTAAATTTATCTGAGGTGGAAAAAAAAATTAGATGTGTCAAAACCAATAAGGCATACAAGGCCAAAGAAATCCAAAAATACTGTATTGCACATTATACAGATGTAAATACATTTATTTATACATTCAGATGAATATGTTTGTTTTATACATTATTGTTTCTTTGGCAGATGTACTTCAGATGATGGGACGTGCTGGCAGACCACAATTTGATGACCAAGGAAAAGCTGTAATTCTAGTTCATGATATTAAGAAAGACTTCTACAAAAAATTCCTTTATGAACCTTTCCCAGTGGAATCAAGGTAAAGATAAAGCAATCAGAAAAGCTGATCAAACTATAAACAGTACTACAAATGAGGGACAGAGAAAAGAGAAACAAAATTCCTGTGCCGAATACCTCCTAAATATTGGGGTCCTAGAGGAAGATCATTTTCCAAAAAACTATCCATCTTTAGGCAGAAAAATCCTTTCTTCCAAGAGTTCTGAAGCACTGTTGAGCTCTTTAGTCCATTCCCAGATGATACTACAAATGCTTCTCTGCTTCTGAGTGTTGTCTTAGACATCTGAATGAGAGCACAAACTGTTCTTCAAGGCCAGTGTGTAGGACAACTATAGATGATCCTCAGAACCCTCTCTGAAATTCTGTGACAAATTCTTAATAGGAAAAAAAATAGGTGAGTTTCTAGCACTTTTTACCTAGAATACTTGTACCATTATAGATACCACATTCTTCAAAATCTCACAAGTTCAAAAAGAAATCTGCATGGTGTAAACTATTACTAATACACTTTCAACACATCTTTCACTTCAAAACTGCAATATTTTTGTCAGAAATGTAGAAACACCACCTTTTTGCAGCCTCTCTGAACTTAGCTGGTACAAAGTTTGCTGTGCAGCATAATGTGACTCGTGCCTTGGTTTTGATATTTATAATATACTTAGTCGTTCAACAAGAAGCAGAACTAGAACGGTCTCCTATAGATGCATGTTTCATGGAGGAATTCTCAGACATCTAATAAAGCATGAGCATTACTGAAAGCTTTTCTCAGTGATGAAGAATTCACAGTATTGTCCTCCTAAGGACATTTCATCCCTCAACATAAGCGATAATGGGACCTCTATCTGGTCAGGAAATTTGTAGGAGCTTGAGAGTGCTATCCACCTGTGAAATGTAGTTGAAATGGGCTGGTGTATTTGAAGGTTAATTTCTGTGGTGCACAGACATATAATTTTTGCAAACAAAGAATGTGGAGACATGCGCTTCATTTCCTTAGGAAACCACACTTTTCTTTTTTTAACATATAAATTTTGCTTAGGACAAAATGCTAGGAGTTGAACTTCTTCAAAATGATAGCTAATAAGTCAAAAGAGCAGTACGATTAAAATGTTGATGATATATCCAGACTGTATGGCACTAGCATAAACTAGGAAATCTCTCAATTCATTAGTAAGTGGTGTTTCTAAATAAAGAAATAGTATCTTCAGTATAACAGTAGTAATCACGCCTTGTTCCTGTTTGCGATACTATAAATACTCTATGTTTCTAGTAGCTCATTTTGTGTGTATATATTTACTTTGTAGTTTGATATACTCCGTCTTTTACTATAAACAAAGAATATTTGATAAATTTTCAGATTAAGATACACATATTAATAACAATCTAGTTAAGTTCTATGTAGGTTGTGATCTGATTAACTTAGAGTTGTCTTGGTCTTTTTATGATCAAGTATTTGAGAGGCTTTATAGCTTCAAAGAGAAAGTGCTTTGGGGTTTCTTGGAGGGTTTTTAGTTTTAGAACGCTTTCCCATCTGTTCTACCAAAGAGCAGATTTATCAGCTTTGTGTAGTATTTCCAATTTGTAAAATTAAACTTCATATTTTTTTAATAAAAATTTTTTCTAAAAGCCAATGTCTGTTTTAGTTGTGAGACTTGAGTACAAAACTCATATGACAGGCCTTGTGCTCTCACTGATCGTGGGTCTGAAATACAGCACATTAGAAGCAAAAGAGAAAGCACTCTTTATTATGGAATAGATATTGAATCATCCATCCAGTTTCTGCTGGGCAGTCTGGGTAGAACATCTGCAGTTCTTACCTTCAGAAGCGTGTGATCAGTGGTATACAGCAGTAAAACAGCTACTCATACCAAATTATTCTTTACTTTTAGCAATAGGGAAAGAACAGTAGCAAAAGAAAAGGGATTATAACAGAGGAAAAATTAGGCTGATCCTTAAGGATATTTGCCGTTCCCTGATTGAACTCTATACAGGCACGGTCTCGTTAGATACCCTAATGGAGGTCTTTGTTCCATTTAATGACTCTAAACAGTATTTTACTTCGTAAGAATCATTTTAAACTGCTTTTGTTCTTCTGTGTTTCTGAGTTTAGATTCTGGGTAATAAAAGTGGCTGCTTTTTTAGTGGATGAAGATGAGGCAAAATCTGGGGGAAGCAGTTTTGATGTAATTTTAATAGCCCTCAAGTATTTGTCAAGTATTAGCTAAGTTATTGCCACTGTTTCATTTCCTGTTTGTCTTTCCATATGATTCTCTATTGGATTAAACCAGCATGATCATATGGTCAACACACAGTATTCAGAAGTTACCACTGAGTAGCTCCATCTGAATACATTCCATGAATGACTTAAACTTGTGCATTCTCGGTCCAGTCAAAAAATAATTTGAGCTTCATTCCACTATTGAGTAAAGAAGATGACTGACCTTGCAATTACATTCCCCCTTCTCCCCCTCTTCTCTTTTACCAGAAGATAAATATATAATATTTTCAGATTAAAAGTAATAAACCTTTTAATGCACAACTCTACAAAATATATTACCTGTCTTTGTGATTATGGAGTCAGCTAAGACCTCTTGTTTTCTGTTCTTCAGCTTGTTAGAAGTGCTGGCTGACCACTTGAATGCTGAAATTGCTGCTGGAACTATTACTTCTAAGCAGGATGCAATGGATTATATCACCTGGACTTACTTCTTCCGTCGACTAATAATGAACCCAACGTGAGTATAAAATACAAATGCAATTTAATCTAAAGGTAACTTGAGGGTAGAGTTGATCCAAAGGTGATCCCGCTGCTATTGGAGCCTAGAATACTCGGCAGTCTCCAATGTAGGAGCATTACTGGCCCACGTATGGAATAAAACTTGTGTGCACTTTTTTTTAATAATTTTTTCTCTAAATATAAATGCATTTTTTGGCAGATAGATAACTTTACAATTTAATGACAACTATAAAATAGCCTTATTGAGAGGACTACATCAGCATCCCTAAAATAAAACTCCAAATTATCACATTCCTTTAGGTATTGTATTTATAATGTGTTACTTTTTTTTTTAGCTACCATATTGATATGTTCTGCCCAGTTTTCTGTAGAAAATCTATTAAGACCTGGATTTTCCTAATAAATGAGAGAATAGCTATCAGCTGTTCCTCTGTGGTAAAGTTTACTTTCATTAGGGTATCCTGGTGAAACCACGTGTGCAATATTTTCAATGATTGTTATCATCCTGCCTAACTCCAGCTGGTATGCAGATCGTTCTGAGCTGTTCCAGCAATGTAGCCTGCCTTTGTCACAACATTGTTTGGGGTAAATGGTATGTTACCTATCATGTGATCATTCACCCACCAAAATAATGTGGCAAATAAAGAATTAGGCATTTATAGCACTAAATATTTCTTGATGTACTCCAGAGTGTTGTATTTCTGAAATCACGTTAATGTCCGTAACATTTGGCTGGGTTCTTTATGGGCAACTGCTGGTGGGAGCCTGCAGGTGATAAAATAATTTCCTTTAATTCTTTTTTAGTCTTCATTAGTTTTGAGTTCTGCATCTAGTCCTATGCTGAATCTGCCACAAAACAGAATTTCCATCTGATCTTCTTGGGAAATAAAAAATGAACAGTGTTAGAACTGTAAACTAAAGAAAACATACCCAATTCTCTCAGTTCATAACTAACAAAATTAATACATTTATGTGGAAGGTATTTCTCCCCTGAGAGTGACAAACAGCTAAATTCTGGTTTTGTCTAGGTTAGATGTGGGTAAAGCTGTGTTTAGTTGTATGACTTTGGAATTTGCACATGATCTATACTACAACTAATGTTAAAAACTATGCCACTGCAGACGCTATTCTTTTTTAGTATACAGAATAAGTAATGTTATTTTAAAACGTCTTGCTCTTGAATTGCTGTGTTAAAGTGATTTTGTTGATTTGTCTTTGGCAAGATTTGATCATGTGATATCTGTGGTAGGTAGATTTTTAAGACACAACATATAGCCCAAAAGTAAGTGTAGAATATAGAAATGTAGTCATTTGATTTAATAGGCAAGCTCTTCCCAATATAAAAGAAGGTTCCCACTGGAGTATGAGGTTGGCATGTTTACCGATGGTCCTTTTTTCTCAGCAGTTTCTTTAATGTGCAGTGTCACAGAAAGCTAAATTTGAAGTTATCACAATATCAACTTTTAAGCAAAAGTTCTGCGATTCTGAGAGGATTGTGGGAAAAAGGGGGGGGGGGGGGAAGAAAAATAAAACACTATATTTCATAGTGAGATGCAGAACCTTTGTAGTGAGAAACAACATGAACAGATCTTGACTAGTCATGTCCATAATGGCAGGATAGGAATGCATATTGAATTTTCTAATGAAATTGGAGTCTTTCATTGGAACGCCACACATGCAGGTTGGAACAGTTCACAAGTTGTGCTGCTCTACCCCCTGTCTCATCCACACGGAGGTACTCAGCATTCCTTCTGTACTCAGTCATGCAGGGAGAAAAATTAAGGACATTATTGACTGTGTCAGAGGTCACTTCTAGATACCAAGTGCAAATGCAATGGATGTGCACACTTTCCATTCTTTGACATGATAATAAATTCAATTAATTTTCATCCAAAGTTACTAAACTAGCCAGTCAGTAGAGTTCCTGGACCTACTATCTGTGGTATTTTCAGACCTCCTACAAGCCAAGCAGTTCCAGCGTAGTCAGTTTGAATGAGATACATCAAAGGAAAACTGAAGAGTTTTTTGAAGAGAAGTCGGTGATAGTTGAGATAACTTTGAATAAATTGCAATATAGTAATGGAGTTTACTGTGCCATAGATGAGCATGTGAAATGATTGATATTACCAAACAAGAACTATTTGTGGCCCTTAATAATCCAAAGGTTTTAAGGTTTATTTTTTTCACGAGAGTAGGAGCACAATGGCTGGATTTTGGTTTGGGTAGTTACACAATACCTACTCAGTGTCACTTGATACAGTGTTCTTTATCATGTCCTGCCCCAAAGCAATTTTGTTGACTTTCTCTCCACTGTGAAACAAGAACTATTTTCCAGCCAGCAGGTGATTGTACCTTAGTGGTGAATAAGTAATTCCCATATGCATGATTGGTAAATTGCCTTGGGATTCATTGGCATAAAAGTCACTGCATGTGATGCTGTAAATCCCCAAAATAATGGGCTTAGATAATATGCAGAAGATTTATATTCTCATTTATTGCCAGTTTTAGCTACTTGTATATTAAAGCTGCATAAACAAATCTAGGATCATTCTATTCCAATCCAGTATCATAAAATGCCTTACTGATGCCTACAATTTGTACTATTTAAGTAATGTTAATCTACCTTTGTTGTGAGCTAGAGATCGAAGTATCCTTTTGCTCTAAGTATCCAGGTTTCTTCTAAACATGCAGTCATTACAAAAGTTTTTCTGGCACACGAGGTAATTCATTAGACTTGTAATAATGGCTCTTTAAATGGTGGTGTTGAAAATCTTTGCACGTTACAAAACTTCATCAAACCATTTTAATTTTCTTGTTTGATGAACGCTTCTATCTTGAAATCTGTGAAATGGGTCTTAACTGCCCAGTTAAGAGGAGTAATTGAGCTGTTGGTTTTGGGGGAGTGGAGTAGCTTGAGTGCTAGTTTTGTTCAGAGGCATACTGACTAGTCATGTGCATGTTGTTCAAGAGATGATGTGCAAATGAGAGGGGTGGTCCAAATAAAACTGCTTATCAAACTGTATCAGTCTCAATATCCAGAGTTTCTTCCCTGTTCTCTCCCTCCCCCAAAGCAATTATTCCTAAATGTAGAGGGTTTTGAATTTGCATGTTAAGTCAAAGTTTCTGTGCTACTTCAGTCAAGTACTACAACCTGTTCTCCTTTCCACATACAACTGTAATCGATATGTTCTTTACTTAGTCAAGATCATACAGGACAGATCAGCAAAGTGCCCTGTTCTGTGAAAGGGGCTATTTTGAGAGGCTCGTCTGTCTCCTTTCCTTGGCTGAAATTTCTTGACTTTCACTCGTGTTTACCTTTTATAAAAGATTATAATCTGCAACTTTCTACAAAAGAGAAATGGCTATGGGAAACATTTTCTATAAATCAGGTTATGATATTTTCCAGATACATGTGCAGTAAAAGAGAAAAAGAAATTTAAAACATATGTAAAGTTAAGCAGAATCAGCTTTCATTTGGGAAGTTAATTTTTAGATATTCTGAGAGCACACATCGCATCACTATTAAAATGTGTGTAGTTTTTTATGTATTTATAAATATATATGACTGTGTGTGTGTGTACGTACACACTTATAAAATCAATTTTCTGCGTAAATGCCTTGTGAAGACCTGAAAAAATTTTTATTAATTCATTCTAAGAATTATTATTAAGGGTTTTTTTTTTCACTTTATGTCAGTCTTACGAAGTTTTCTGGAGTGAAAGAATAATGTGGCATAAATTATAATTAAATTATCTCAGACTGATGCTCTTATCATCATACGCTTATATTTTACTTTAAATTTCCATTTTTCAGTATGATTAGCTGAGCATGTCTAATAATGTGAATAAAACATCTGAATAAAAATTATTGTTATATACTGTTCCAATATAGTTTCTGGTATTGAGGTGACAGCTAATACTGGCCAGTCAGGATAGAATAATATGTATTTCAGTGACAAAATCACAGTTCTTCAGAATTTTAGGGCTCATTTGGAATTATATCAGAAGGGGGGATTACTGAAGAAAGTTAAATTAACTAAGATTAAGAGATAAAATGGAAAAGTTTTGGCAGTAGCTACTAAGAACAGAAGCCTAGAAGATGCAGGTATATTACACTGCAGTAATTACCAATATCCATATTTTGAGTTGGAAAAAAGCTATTTCTCAGGGTGGATTCTTTCTTTTACAGTCACATGTAGATCTGTGTGCCTGTATATATACTTCATCAATAACAGCTATAGCCATTATTATGAATTTCATAGCAAGAGCTTGTTCTTTTAAATTATTAGGGTCACAGTGATGTAAAAAGCACAGGAATGTAGTTCATGGTATGCTTTTACCAAACTATTCACACGAATAAAGTTTTTCTGATTCTCTCAGACTGGGACGCCCCAGGCTGCTGAGTATTTGAGCTGCCTCCTGTTCCCCAGTCTGCTGCAGTCTTAGGTGAGAATGCAAAGCTGAAAACCCCGCATCTCCCCATTCAGAAAGGAAATTCACATAATTGTCTTCCTGCTCTTGGATATGATTTACCTGTACAAATAATTTGTTGGAATATATCATAGGAAAAAGAATTGCTCTATCGATATGTAAGCAAATTTACATGTGCCTATCCCCTCTGATTTCTCACCTTATGAAGACATCTTAGGAGGTAAACTTTCTTGTAAATATTTTAATTAGGAGCACTGATGTGGAGGCAAATACCTTGCTGATGTCAGAGAAACTGGACTCTTTTTTTACCTTCTTAAATAACCACAATGTACAATATACTAAAAACTGATTAAAGATAGTAATGTATCTATTTCTCATACCTGGCATAAGCAAATATATGAATGCAGGAAAACACAATACAAGTAAAATACAGATAGAGATTACTGTCTGCAGCATTTGGGCATGCTGTAATGCATTTTAGCAAGCCAGTCACAGACTCCAGAGTCAGTCAGTGATGCCTTAACAACAGAAGTGAGTTGGTACACTGGTTCATAGCTCTCTGGCTATGAAGGTCCATCAATTGTGCCATATACTCAGTACCATTTCCATGGAACCATTTGAAGATGGGAGCTGCTGAAGGCCACAAGCTGATGAAAGTAAACACAATCGATGACTGCAGTGAAGCGATTTACAAAAAAGACTATCTGTGCTTCCCCCATACTTGTTCATAACAAAATTCTGCTTTCAGGACTGTAAAATCTCAGACAGCACACTTTCATGCTATCAAGTGAATGCTGTAGATTCGGCTTTTTTGTGCATTTGTTTCAAAAGGCCTTCCGGCTAGCAAGTTTTTTCTTTTAATATTTTTGGCTGACTCTGCCACCGATTTTCATTATGTGTGTCACTATTACTACCGTATAATCTGAACATAAAAAACATGGTGCTGTAACAAATGACTTCACAGCATTGACAGTTATAGCAGGACCATTTCAAGGCTGATGAAAAATTTCCCAGAGAGATCTCAGGGCAGGTTTACATAAGCTAAACAGGAAATGATTGCCACCATTCACATTAAATCCTAAATGTTTTGTGTAACTTCATCTACATTTTATGTTCCTGCACGTCTCTCTGTCTTTCTCAGCTGATGAAATTCCACACTTCCTTAGATTAGAGAAATAAGTTCATGTTTCACGGTTTGTTGTTCTTGCTAAGCTCTACAAGGTTTGGGATTTTAAATATATTATTTAAAAGACAACAAAAAGTTCCTTCAGATTTTGATTGTTTAAATTTTACATACTTTGTAAATTTTTATGATACCTAGGGGTTTGTTATTGCTTTTTCCCAATGGACTACTAATGGAGGTTAGCCTGTCTAGCCCATGTGCTAGATGCTGTTAGGATAAAACTGCCTTTGACTTTCACACCTCTCAGGGGACGAGTAATTGTTGTGTTCAAACAGCCTGTAATTGTGATCCCGCTGGCTTTCTCAGTACGCTTCTGGCTATTAGAATCATTAAACAACTCAGCACCTGTTAACAGCATTGTAAATATTCAACCCTGCTTGTGTGCAGGTTGAGTCCAATATAGGAGAAGGCTTACAGAGCCCAGCCTCATAAATTAGAGCTTCTGACAAGTCAATTATTGTGAAACTGGGCTTCACTGTGAAATAAATGAAATGGTGTGCTGATAAAAAGGTAGGCTGTCTGTTTATAGCAAAGGGAAAATAATGACTAGATGATTCAATGCAGTGAGCATGAAACTGCATTGTTTTTATTCTTTATCTGTAATTAAATAGTTAGGTAATATAGCTTCATAGAGGAACTCACATATGATGCAGTTTTTATACTTGGAGCATACCAACATGCCAAATTCAACTTGCATTTATGCCCGTGCATTCAAAATAATGTCTAATGTCATGATCCCTCTGTTTTCGCTAATGATTTTAACATAGTCTTTCTAGATGAATGGCTTTGCTTTTTATTAGGGGAAAATGTGCTGAGTGACCAAGAAGCTCCTGTGGGTGTGCTCAAAATTATATTTACCCCATTATAGATAGTAGTTAAAACACACTGGTACCACTTCACTCAAGATTACAAACCATTTAAGATTTTTCTTTACATTGTTTTATTTGCACTAGGCAGCTATATATTTACTCCTCTGACAAAAAATTACTGAAAATCAGCAAATTTAAAATTCACATAGGTTTTAAAAGGCATTATAATGCCTTTTATGATTACGACTTCAGTGTGAAATACTGCAAATTAGGCAGAGCACGAGATAAAATCTGTTTGAATTACTGTCTTAAATTTCAGTCTCAAAAAATAATTTCAGTGTATTGCCCATATCTCTTCCTTTGTTTTATCAGTATTCATCATCAGTGTTGTGGTACTGCAAATAATAGTGCTGCAATGATACGGTGAAAGTCTGAATACCGTGACAACAAAGTGCCTTAATTAGAATCATTTCAGTAGTGTTATATTCAATTTAGAGAAAAATACTAATGATCATTAGTGGTTTAGATGTGTAAAATAGAACATCTTCTCACATCCTTAAACAACTTACGAAGTTAATTTGCTCAATTCTTTCCAGAACGTAAACAAAATGTTACAAAGTAATTTCTGCTAATAAACAGACTCTAAATGTGTTTGGTGATAAGATGTCAGATGGAAATGTTGACCATTTTTATCATTACTACATTACTTTAGAAAATTTAAAACGGAACTCATGAAAATTAAGTTGCATTGAAAACAATGTTAGAGTACTTTTGCTACAAATAAGTTTTCTTTGCATGAGGCTCATAATGTGTGGCTGTCTACTATATAAAGCTTTTTAGTCAATGTAAATATATCTTTTGGTTTCGTTTTGGACAATAGCTATGTTTTAAATATTTGAGATCATCTCAGCATGAACCCATATAAAATATCACAGAGTTGAATACTCCACTGCCATATATATACACTTTGTTGTTGTCTAATGTAGCTGACTGTTTTCCTGCTATCAGAACAGATTTTTTTAATCTTTTTCTTATGGTAGTAGTGTTTTACTCCAACTTTACCCAATTATAAGTGAACATTCAAAGTGAATTAACCCCATAATTTGGGATTAATAACAAGGGAGAAATCTGGAAATTACTGTACTGCTATTTAGCATGCAGGCATTTTTCAGTTATGCTATTGCTATTCAAAAAGATAAATGTTAAAAACTGTGTTTAAGAAAATAATAATGCAAATCAGATTCTGTTAATAAAACAGCCATGGAAGGATGCTTGTAGTTTATAAAAATGCAATTCCATCTTTTGAAATTTGCTAACAGCAGCATTACAGTAAACAAAATAGAGCTTAAACCAGAGAATGGGATTCATCTGCCCAAATATAGCATCAGCAACTGAACTGACTGTCCAAAGTTCTTTTAAGAAAATAATAATGCAAATCAGATTCTGTTAATAAAACAGCCATGGAAGGATGCTTGTAGTTTATAAAAATGCAATTCCATCTTTTGAAATTTGCTAACAGCAGCATTACAGTAAACAAAATAGAGCTTAAACCAGAGAATGGGATTCATCTGCCCAAATATAGCATCAGCAACTGAACTGACTGTCCAAAGTTCTTTTTTTTAGTCAGTGATTACATTTCACCTCATCCTAAAGCAGATATATAAAATACTTCAGATGAATAGCATTCTGCAAGCACACGTTTCTCTTCATTGGCAGTAAAGGTAGTTAAAAAGACTAACTCAGGTGTAGCTGTAACTATGTAAAATCAGCTAAAATGAATCTCAGCACACTGTTTTGCAGCCTGTTGTTCATCTGCACAAAATAACACTGAAAGAACCTAATCTCCATTACGGCATGTGGCATTGTTTCCAGTGGGGATGCTGAGTACATCGTAACAGTAGGAAATTTTAGTAAAGCAGCTAGTATGAACAAAGGAGCATCTTTCATTGTTGCAGCAATCTCAGTAGTCCATTTGTGCGACAGTATTTTACAGAATTAAATGAGCAGGGACAACCTTTTTTACTGCGCTTTTTAACATTTCAATAAAGCATCAAATTTTTTGTTTGTTTGAATTCCACTTTGAAATTGCATGATTTAATTGCTCTGCTTAAATTCAGAATTTTTAAACTTTCTGAGCATGCTCAGTTTTTCTTTACGGCTCACTGAACTTAATTGTTACTTTCTGAGTTGGTGCCTTTGTTGAATCTAGGACACAAGTTCTTACTACATTTTTATCTGGAGTTTTCTAGGTAAAAGCTCTCCCTGAAATTATGTTAGTTTTTGTGAGTAAGAATCTTATAATACAGCTTAAATTCTACAGTTAAGGAGTGCAAACTTCAGTCACTGGGTCTTTTTTATATGCTGGCATAACAGTATGTTTTGGCACAGTTTTTATAAACATTTTTCCTTCATACAGATACCTAAGAACCATTATTACTATATGTAGTTTACCTAAACGATTTTACCTGAAAATGAACATGTGAAGTAACCACATTGACAAATACCCTATTCCTTTTTTAGCAATTTTAACTTTGAGAATAAAATGACACGGAAATATGACAACAAACACCAACATTTGGATTGGTGTAAGGTTACTTTTTCAAGAGATGTCACTATATGCCTAGTTTTTATTTTCAGAGTTCCAGGATGTATGAACAGTTGCTATCCTTGGTGGGTTTTCTTCCTTTCTCTTGAAGTAAAAATACTGTTACTTGTGTTAGTATTGCTTGTTCACTTTCATACTTATATAATCAGGAAAATATACTTATGCAACCAGGAAAATTTTCCCACTAACAAAATATAGCCAGTCCAGTTCTGTTTGTATCAACCTTTCTATTAATAGACAGAGAAATTACCATCTTTCCATATGTACATGCTTGTATTATGTTGGTTACTCCCACAAACCATTTAAGAATCATTAATTTCTTGTTAGACTATATAAGGGAATAGTTCTGTATTTAATTGTTTAATGTGGATATTGCTGTTCCAAGTATGTGTGTGTATTATAGCAGCCTTGTAAGTTTTCCTACAAGACGTTATTGTTAAGAATCTTCAGAGTGTCAAAAGTATTCATGTAATGCATCTGTTTTCAATTTATCTAGTTACTATAACTTGGATGATGTGAGCCATGACACTATGAATAAGTACCTCTCAAGCCTTGTTGAGAAATCCCTCTTTGATTTGGAATGCTCCTTCTGTATTGAAATTGGGGAGGTAAGACTAATCTGTGCCTTACAAGATTCGGTAAGATACATGCTCCTAAAAGTTGGGAACAGCAAGATACATGCTCCTGATTTGAGATGTTAGAGTTTGTCTGTGGAGCTATTTGTAAGACTTATGTCGAAAACTGAGCTTAATTGGGTTTGCAGCTAAATTATGATGCTAAATCATCTTTGCTGTTCTCTCTTATAAAGTAGTCTTAAAATATTTTACAGTTTTGTAGGAACCATTTATATTGAACCATGTATATTTGATTCCCCTTCTAACAGGATAATCGCAGCATTGAACCTCTGACATATGGCCGCATTGCTTCCTATTACTACTTGAAGCATCCAACTATTGGGATGTTCAAAGATCAGTTAAAACCTGAAAGCAACATTGAAGAATTGCTCTTAATTCTGACAGTAAGTGCTGGTATTTTCTTAACTTAAACATATGTAACTCGTGACTCTTAAAGACACTTACAAGTGTATGAAAAAACACCCCAAAATTAAAAAAAGCCTTTCTTCCCTGATCTGTAATTTCATTTTTTGTTGTTTTGAGTAATATACCTGAATCATTTTTGATGTTTCAAGTGTTTCATCTAATCAGTACATCAAAACTACTGTATACACCTGTTTCTCTTCTTATGTCCCTTTATAATATTCAGGATCTATACAAATCTAATATTTGGTTTTTTCTAAGTAAGTTAGGTATAATACTAAAATGCCAGAATAATAAGTGCATATCAACACCCTAAATCTGTACCAGGGCCATCACTTTGCACTGGGACAATCCAGAAGATACAGCAGCTTTAAGAAGTGGGGGAAACATGTGGGGAAGACCTGTTTCCTAAAATGCCTTCTTTTCCTTCTCCCAGCCACCTCACGATCCCTGAGGTCATAACCTGCAGTAATGCCAGCTCATACAGTTAGTCTAGTGACTGTTTAGTAGAGAAGTGCAATGCAAGGCAAAAGATTTTAGGGTACAAATCTGGAGACATGGTGTACAATGCAGCGTGATAGTATTACGTTCTCATCATAAAAGAATCAGATTTTACTCCGTTTTCCTTTTTAAGTACTCTAAGTAGTTCTATCTACAAAGTCTTCTTTTTCAAAATGGTATAACTCCACTTGTACACACAGATTTGAAAACCAGAAGTGCCTGAATATTATCCAGGAAAACTGACTTCTGCCCACTTATGATTATAGTCTCTGTTATACTATATACAGTATACAAGTGGCCCAAATTCTTTAATATTCTGATTTCCAAGTGTTAACTTCAAAATCTAGAGTCCCATCTTATAGTATTTATGTTTGTTACTTCTATATTCCTTATTGTTTCGACATGCTGCCAAAATTTCTCTGAGGAGAAATACAAGAAGAAAAATAAAATAGTGCTATTCAACAGTTTGCATCTCAACAAAATCTGATCTGCATTTTATGACACTAGGAAAGCCACTTTTCTAGTACAGAGACTTTCTTTCTGATAAATTTAAATCACCTGCTGCAAACATTCAGAGTGTTACAGCTCAGAAATAAAGGCCACAGTAATCTTTTATAATGGAAAGTGTTAGACAGCCTAAATAGGGGAATTGCGATCACTGACCCTGCAATATCTGTTGTTCTGTCGTCAGAAAACATTGCAAATTATATGAAATGAAATTCAGTGTATTCGTCTGAATTCAAAATGGTAATCAACCACAATTCCTATATATGCTGTATGTAAAGTAACTGAAATTTTAAGAAGAAATACCCAATAGTGAACAGAAGTTAAATAATATAATGTTGAGTATTCAAGGTGAGAGCTTTACTCCAGCTGCTGTCTCTTTAAAATCTCTTCTCTCTAGAGAAAATTTTCTCCACCTAGAAATTTCAGAATTTTTTTTCAGACAAATTTAGACAGGGAAAGTTTGAGAATAGCATTTGCAGAGATGGGGGACATTTCGTGACACTGCCTAAGCTAGTTAGCAGCATAGGGAAGATGAATGATGGAAGCAGAACCTAGTGCTGCCTATCTTGTCAGGGCTCCTCATCTATTTAAACAGCTTGCATCCATGAAATGCAAAGGTAAATGGCAAATATTTCTGTTGTAGATGAAACCTGGGACCCTACTGTTGGGCAGAGATTGTAAAATTTAAAATTAATTAATCTTGCGTTAATTCTTTCTAATTCTTTATTTTTTTTCTGGAAATATAGTCTTGGAAGTTGTCCATTTACAGTCTTAGAGGAATGAGACTAAAAATAAAATCAGTTAGGGGTCAAAATATGCCACGTGTGCCAATTTGAAAGATGAAAAGGATGTATGAATGCTGGATGCCATTATAGCTGACAATTTTTCCTTACTTTTTATGCAGATGTTGATTTTTATAATTACTAGTGGAATTACTATTCTGTCTTGTTGAAGGTGTAAATTGAAAGATTTTTTTCAATCTGAGGTAGTGTTGAAAAGAATTGCCGTTTCAACAGAGTTATTGCCAAGGATTTTTTTTTTCCCCTAAACACTGTGAATTAATGAGTTTTATAATTACAGCAGTTGCTTCACACCTCTATTGTTAACCAATGACATTACATCTGCCTTGCTCCACTGGTGCCCTCCTCCTTCTTATTGAAGCATTTAGCAGTTTTGGCAATAGGGAATTACATGGCATGGGGTAAGTAGTCTAATTAGGTATAAGTGAAAATCCTGAGGGAAAAGGATATTTAAAAAGTAATTTGAAGAATCTCTTAATGATGCTGGAACTGAAAGCTGTAGCTATAGTACAAAAAGGCCTGTTATCATTGCAAAATATAATTATAATTGTGATTATTCTGCTGATCACTCAGTTTTAAAGTTTTTAATTTTGGACTGTGTTATTTAAGAATAACTGTCCAAAACATTTCTCAAATGCAGTTGCAGGATTTTGTAGATCTGACATGTGGGTCTGTTTTTTTGTTGGCATCGTTCATAATCTTGCAAACCTTTAGACATTTACAAGTTGTCTGAGGTATATAAGGAAGGCAGAAGTGTACAACTGTAACAAAGAAAATACTGATGATGTGGGTTTGAAATGGGATATATACAAGTTTTTACCAAATTGTCAATGTGTAACTTGAAAAGGAGCAAACGTTTGTTTAAAACAAAAACAGGAAAAAAGCAAGTTTGCATTCAAGAATTCAGAAATTTATGATCTTATTAAGGGTTTTAAATCTGAGTTTAAGAGATTTTGAGTTTCAGATTGACATTTTGCCACACTGATGGGAGCGTTCAGAATTCAGGATCATTCACCAGTGAATTACCAATGAATCTTTGCAACTCACGTGAAAAAGTAGTTTCGAGTCATCCTGTTTCTAGTGCTGATGGGTCCCTCAGAAAAGTCACTTGATAGCAAGATTTGTTTCCACTTAGTAGTCAAGACCATTCATAGTCTTCTCCAGTATCTGTTCTTTTCTCTGTTTTTATTTTATCTTTTCATTTCATCATCTGCCAGCATTTTGCAAGATCAAATGAACTTTTTTCAGTATGCTTAGGGGTTGAAGTATCCATAACATGAACAGGAACATGGCACATGGGAACAGCCCTGCAGTCATGTTGGAAGTATATAGTAGTAAGTGATACAAATAGGTGGGGTACAATGCCCTCACGCTTTCCCTTCTCCTCTCAGTAAATCTGTACTCGAGATGTTTAATCTGTCTTGGGTTTGCAGTTATTAAGCGAAGTTCAGATTCTGTTACTTTTGTAACTGACTTGTGCTAGTGGAGCTGTAATTTTTCTGAGAGAAAATGTTTGATGCTTTTCCATAGAGCTTTCTTTAAAATTTTCCTAACCGTGCTTCAGACAGTAGTAATCCAAATGAGCTTAATCACTGTTGAGTTATGGTGCTTCTTGCATTAAGTATTATTGATGAGAAAGTCTTCATGAATTATTACTGACAGGCTGGATTTCCCTGAGGTACCTGAAGACTGTTTCCTTTTATTCTGAAAGTTAGGTGCAGAGATTAAAACGGAGGTCTAGGTAAAAAGCAGTGAGAGATACTTTGGGGTAATTTTTGTCAATTTCTGTACTAAAGCAGCAGTCACCACAAATCTTTTTAAAATCAAATGGAGGTTTGTTGTACCTTGAGGAAAGGAGGTCTGTCTTGATGATTGATCAGGACTGTGATGGCTAGATCCACTAGCTTCATGTTTTTTGGTGATTTGTTACTACGCTTATCCGGTTACCTGGTTAATATTCTTATCTACAGAGCAAATACTTTGTCATATCTGTTCATACCAGACAGTGAAGGGGAGAACATTACCATCTTTCATCCCTTGTTTTATCTGCATGTTTTCCCTTATTTCTGTTTTTGAATTCTACCTGCAAGAGAGAACTAGTTGGTTTTCTCGTGCCTACTGCTGTCTTTCATGTAAACTGGTTATAAGAGATGGGTTTCTTTCTAACTGGGGAGCTTAGGGACAGAACAACATGGTATTTGTGCTATAGTGGGGCACACGTATCCATCTTTCTGTGATATGAACATGGGCTTATAAGTTTGGTATCCACATACCTCTTCCCTATATTTCTATGTGATAATTGACATGGATTTGTTACACTGGCTTGTATTAGACTAAGTATTTTGGAACTCAGCAGAAAATCTGGCATTGCTGGAGTAGCAAATTTGGAAGGTAGAAGGAGGAGGTTCATCAAACAGGTGCTCTCCATTCCAGATACATAGATAACAAAAGGGTAAAGTTGTTAATGCCTTATCTGTCTTTCATTACCTGTTAGGTATTTGTACTATGAGATTCTAGGTAACTCAGTTAACTTATAGCTTTATTTTCTGTTCATCATCATTGGCAACATCCTATTCTAACCAGGGAAATATGCGAGTTTTGTGAATACACTCTCAGTCTATAGTAATTTTATTTCCATAGCAGGATTCTATGTTAAAGCTGCTGGTTCAGTCTCCCATGAAGGGGCCACAAAGGTTTTTGACTCGGTGATAAACTATCTTTTCAACTGGTCTCCAGTTAGATGCCAGGGAAGGAGGATTTAATAAGGTACAAAAATATTGTCCAAGAACAAGCTAATGTGAGCTCGTTTGTGTAATATTTTCTCTGCAAGCTGTGGCAGAAACATTGCTTTTGTTTTTGTTAAGATATTATATAAAACTGGTTTTCTGTTCTATAGCCATTTCAGAAAAAAATCAGATCACTCTTCTTAAGTCAGTCATTTTCTAGTTTAAATTTACATTTACATTCAATTTTGAAGGAAATAAAGGTGCTACTATGATTTTCTTTAAGGCATAAAAGTACAGCAAGACTATATTCATTATGTTATTCTTTTTAAATATGGCATTTCAGTGTCAAGAACAGAAATACTTTATTATGTAAACTTTGTATCAGATGAAAAGCAATTATATTACATGCTAACCTTTAAAGAACTTACATATTTGATTTCACATATATCGTGCATTCTCAACAATATGAACATGACTGCTGTGGCCACTCTACAAATAGGAACAGGCCTCAGCCATTATGCATATTTTAGTGACCCCTTATAATAGGAGAAAACTGTTACCTCTTACCATTAAATCTTTTCTTCGCAATTAATCCATACCTGGGACTGTTCAATGCATAAATTTCATCCTGAACACAGGCATTTCCAGGATCATTTACTTAATTTTTATACAGCCTATATTCTCTGGATTTTAATATTTTAAAACATTTGTGCTTCAGTTCCCACTTGGAACATCTAGATAGTATCACAGTGTGTTTAATAAAATAGTTTAAACTTGAAAATTGTGTTTGGCTTCATGAAAATAAAACAAAATGCTACAGTGAATTTTAATAGCATCCAAATTTCATCATCTATATCCAGTATATTCAAAGTATCTTGTACTTAGCAGAAAGAGTACTTACACACATGAATGCTCACACATTAAATTTGTCTTGATTTTTCTCTAACCCCAGTAGATGGAGCAGTTTTGAATGTTGCTGTAGTACTTGAATACAGTAATTTTTTTCTAACATCATGACACAATTATTTTTCTTTTTCCAAAGGAATTGTTTGATTTTTAGTTTGAAAGCATCATATGCTTTCATATGTGCTCTAGCTTGTGAAGGGTCTAGAGCACAAGTCTTATGAGGAGCGGCTGAGGGAACTGGGGTTGTTTAGCCTGGAGAAGAGGAGGCTGAGGGGAGACCTCATCGCTCTCTACAACTACCTGAAAGGAGGTTGTAGCGAGGTGGGTGTCGGTCTCTTCTCCCAAGTAACTAGCGATAGGACGAGAGGAAACGGCCTCAAGTTGCACCAGGGGAGGTTTAGATTGGACGTGAGGAAAAATGTCTTTACTGAAAGAGTGGTGAAACATTGGAAGAGGCTGCCCAGGGAAGTGGTTGAGTCCCCATCCCTGGAAGTATTTAAAAGACGTGTAGATGAGGTGCTTAGGGACATGGTTTAGTGGGCATGGTGGTGTTGGGTTGACGGTTGGACTCGATGATCTTAGAGGTCTTTTCCAACCTTAATGATTCTATGATTCTATGATGCTATATGCTGCCCACCTTTCCAGAAAAGCAGTTAGTTGGTAAATCAAGATGACAATGCCCACCACTGACAGCTAACTGAACATGGCATAAGTCTTTCATTTTTATGGCATCAATAAGAAAGAATTACATTCAAAATGAGAAAATATAAAACCTTCCCATCTCTAATACACATGACTTTCTAATCTCAGATTAACAGATCTCCTTTTTTTCCCCTCCAATCTTCTTACTCAACTTCTGTCATTACTTGCCAGTTTAAAAAACTGAACTCAGGAAAGTTAAAATAAAACCTATTTTAAAGTTGAAGTTAAAAGGTTTTGACATACATTCCCCACGAGGTAGGCCGTAAGAGAAGAACTGTTATCTTGGAAATAATATAGTATCTTTAATTTTTTTCTTTTTTTTTTGTTTTAATTTGTGGTGATTGCGGTGCAGCCTCCAAGGGAAAAACTTGTGAAAGTGTATATAGCTGTGGTAGTGGAAGCCAGTAGCCTCAGGCTATATCCCCATTTCAAACAGTTGCTTTAGTAACTGTTTCTGTCAGAAAAATGAGGAAATAAATTCCTTTAACAGGAGCTATAGATGCAGTTATAGCAGCAAAACGCTCATGTATACCAATGAAAACTATTTTGATGAGCCAGGAAGCTATGTACCTGCTAGGGTAGATAGGAGTACTGTCCTGGTCTTGTACTTACAAATGTGAACGTTGGCTGCCATCTGTGGTAAACCAATGCTTGTCCTTGGTATATATGCTAGAAGCAAGTTCAGTGACAGCAAGCTTGGTTTAGCTGACTGCTTAAAGCTGCAGGCAATTCAACCACGCACCATTTATTATTTATTTAGTTAGTTAGTTATTTAAGCACAAAAGTCTTTTACTTACCACTTGGCAGTTAGAATTGTAGCCATCGTCATTATGCAAGATTTCAAACTATGCATGGTTGTGTACATGCAGCCAATACTTCGCAAAGTATTCATATTGAAAAAAAGAGCTTTTTTTCAGCAGTCACGTCATATGGCTCTATTTTCAAATATATAATATATTTGTTGAAATAATGTTTGTGTTTGTTGAAACAAAACTGAAGTTCTAAACTGCATCTTTATTAAGGTAAAGCTGAACATTTTATAATACGCAATGCTGCTTTGATAAATGGCTGTGGGTTCTTATGCCCCAAGTACTCCAGAAGGCAGTCTTACAAGCTCGGTGTGCCTTTAGCAAGTCAGTACGAGTTCTACCTACTTTCTGCCTCCCAATTTGTAATTAAAGCACGATAGGCAAATTTAGGCCCTCTGCAGCCTGCAGTTCTTTTGTCTTCACTGGTTTCTAGTTATTGCCTTTGCTTTTGATAGAATTATACTATTGTACTATAAATTATAGCAGTTACAATTATATTGCTGATTAATTTGTTTTCACAGAATTCAGTTCACTTAGTGACACTAACTCGGCCTTACTGACTGCTGTTTAAAGGCACATAAATGTTTTTCTCTGTCAGCAAAGAAGTTATTGCTCAGACTTGTAAAACTGTTAAGAAAGAGGATGGCATTTTGTAGCTTGTTCTGTGATTGGAACAGAAATTTCAGGATAAGGATTGGTTTGGCTGAAATAATTACATCATACAAGATTGGTATCCAGCATATATTGTTCCTTTAGCATAGTAGTTTAAAAAAAAAGGATATAAGAGGATTACTGATCAGTCCTTAATGAAGTATCTGACACTTGTATTTTCCTATTTACATTTAGATTCTTCCTTTGTCTCATTCTTTTCTTTTTTTTTTTTTCTGATGGAACCTGGCTAGCTTCAGAACGTTGAATTTTATTTTAAATGTTGATGTTATGTATTATCACAGATGAACTTTTAAGAAATTGGCCTCTCCTATTATTTGCCTAGTATTTACAAGGTGCTTTATTTCACAGTTATTTAGGTAGCTCATGCTACCTATAATGTTAGAAGAAATTGCAGAGGGATTTTTGCCACCGAAAGGCCAAAACTTTTCTTAGCATTTGAAAAAGCTAATATATATATTTGTAAACTTGGTATAGCATAGTAAGCTTGCTTTTAGAGAACAAACAGTTGCAGATTTTATTCACCTCTGCAGCTTAATGATTATGAGCCAGGCATCTGGCAAAATATTGGAATTGTTTTATGTGAAAACTGTCAAATTATGCACTTTTCTAAGTAATTTTATCTGGTATTGATGCTCAGATACAGCTTTCCTTAATTTATAGTAGATCATTGTCTTATTTCCCATGGAAGTGTCAAATCAGGCATCACCAATTTGATTGGGTTGCCCACATGCCAACTTCCCACTGCCTTTCTTTTCTGTCTTCCAGTGGAAAAGACTAGCAAACCAGCAGAGGTTATTCAAAGTACTAGTTTTCAGAAAGAGAAAATATCTCAAGTCTATTCCTCTCACCTTAGAGAGTGAGAAAATGGCTAAACTCTCTCTCACAACAGGTCTCTTAAATCCTTCTCCCATCAAGGTGAAGGCATGCTACTATGTTCGCTTATATTTACTTAGTGTGTGTATGCATGTCTACTTACAAAATATTTTTAGGTACAAGTGATGCATACGATATTAAGAAATTTTATCTTGAACATATTAAATCATCGAATGCACGATATTCTGTAGGTTAACGAAATTAATTCCAACTGTTTTATGATTTGCTTAAGGCAGCAAGCAAATGTAAACAACATGAGGTGCAGATAATAGATTATTTTTTCTTTTGTATATGATCATCTTAATATTTACTATATGCAGTCATATAAGATGCTAATTTTTAATACTTCTTTAGCTATAAGAATGCGTGTTTGCTTTCTCTTGATTCACACAGAACAGATGGATGCTTGACTGCCTGCTAATCCACAGCTGGAATGGTTTCAGCGGTTTCCACGTTGCTGGGTTAGAGTGGCTTTTCTAGTGGACTGAGAGGGCAGCAAGAGAGGGATATCATTATTCATCAGTATCCCAGTGGGATCGCTGCCAGCAGAGATTAATTTTTTCTGTTATGCTTGTAAAACAAGCTCAGGTGGAGTCTCTAATCCTCAGGGCACGGGTGGCAGATCAAGGAAGATGCTACAAAGCTAGTTAATTTTCAGATTCTAGGGGAAACAGAAGCTCTGTTAGATGTATAAATACATGATTGCAAATTTAAGTAGCTCAAATCCAAATGGGATCTTCCTAGACATCTGGTACTGAAAATCTCTGTTTTCTTTGTCTTTTAAAAGAAGTTTGTAAAACTTTACACCGTAGGCAAAATATCTGCAACTCTCTTAATTGTCAGTTATCTTTCCTTTTTTTTTTTTTTAATACAGCTCTTACAGTGTAGTTTAGATGAATGTCTTTATTTACAGGTAGAAAAGACATTGTATAAGTCTGTGTAGGAACACTGAGTTTACAATATTCTCACAAATTTGTGTGCAGTGAACATCACCAAGAAAAATTATCACTTGCCGTCCAAAAAGGGTTAGATCTGCCCTAGTAACGCATGGTACGTCCCATCCGGGTAATGGGGTGTTCCGTTAAGGTCAAGTGTGGTACAAGGGCATTTTTGCCATGTTACTTACTGTATCAGACCTCTGGTCATTCATGACAGAAGTGTTGATATAACTTCCTCAAATCAAGCACACCAAAATACTGACAGATTGTCTATTTGTTTAATAGACTTCAAATATTTTTCCTTTTACTGACTTTTTTGTTTCCTCGGTGATTACCCCTCTTCCCCACCCTTGTAATTATCAGTGTCTTCCATCTCTGCATTACCTTGCAGCTTTTGAGTTCTTCAAAACATTGGGTCAGATTTTCAAGCAATGTTAATCCACACAGTCACACTGAAATGAGTGGAGATGTGCCAGTTTTTATCAGCAGGGAACTACCCTTATTGACATTTACTTGCAGCAGCTGTCACTTCCTCTTACAGTTGTTTTTTTATTATTATATTAAACTATTTTCATTTAAAAGTGCTCAGAGTGAGACCAGTAGCATTGGCTTGCTGAAAAGACATTGTGCATGTAGGCACCTTCCAAGTTTCCCATATATTTTTGCCAGTTCATATTGTTCTGCTATTTTCTGGGCTTGAGCCTCTCTTGAACACAGGCTGCAAGTCATTTCACCACATGATGACAGGTATTCACGCCTGTGAACTTTTTATTCTCTTTTGTCTCTGGTCACATAGTAGTCTAGATCCGGAATTTAATCCAGTACAAAAATGCAGCAGTGTGTATTTGTGGCTCCCCACTAGGGGAGCTGCCACAGGTCAGCAGATCTGAAATGCGGTTTTCAACACACAGAGCTTTTACAGCTTGCCATTAACATATACAGTACGTATGGGCCCCGTTTCACATAAAGAATTAGTAGCGCTTACTCCTGTCTCCATGCAGAGTAGCATTAACTTAATGCAGAGATCTGTTGACTTCTTCCCTGGGTCTGGGCTCTGCACTGGAAGATCCCAATGGAGGATCAAAGCCAAAGATGGAAAATGACTGATCGCTTTCCCGGGGAAAGCTGCATGCCAAGATTTGCTATTACAATTTTTATTGCTATCATCATCTCAATCAGTAGTTGAGCCAGCTGATTCAGCCGAGCTCAGCTTCAAAACATGGACAAACGTCCAAATGGAACTGAAGTAGATTTCTCATGACAATCAGACTTTTGAATGTACACTCAGAGAGATTTTCCCAGTTTTGTGTTAGCACATTACTGAGTTCATGCACTGAAAAGCTTTTCTGTATTAGTGCAATACAATTAGTTTCAATACAGCCAAAAACAGTCGGTTTTAAATCTTTCCTATAATATGGCTTGAGATTACAGGGGAAGAAAGGTGTGGGTCACTGCCCCATCTAGGTATTAAGATTAAAAAAAATGGGGTGATGATAATGCATTCAGAATGTGCAGGTTCAAAGCGTTCTCATGAAAAGTAATAGGAAAAGTCAGGCATCTTGGAGAGGCGAAAATCTCAAATATACCATTTTCAATGATAACATGCAATAATTCTCTCACATCGCTATAATTCACTTTATAAATGGAATTTATACCATTCCATTTATATTTATTTGCTATGGTCAAAGTAACTTACTCTATGTGAGTAAATAATGTGTATGTCATACCAGTTTCAGATGTTTGCTCTTATTTTTGTCCTACTTTAGTCTTCTTTTGCATTTACTTTTCCTTGTTTGCAGGTGTTACAGCCTTACTTATAATCCATAATTTAACTGAAAATAATCCATAATTCAACTGAAAAACCTCAGTGAACTAAAGCCACCTCTATGAAAGTTGTACAGCTTAATACTATGAAAGTACCTACACATTTGGGGGAAAAATGAATGTGTTGTAGGAATGGTTTTTATTAGAACTGGCCAAAAAAGTAGCACTGAATTATGATTGTGATCATAAACTTTATGAGATACGGATTGTGAGAGTTAAGACTTGAAATCATTCATTTATTCCTTGTTTTAATATGTTTTAGTAAAATATGCAATTTAAAAAGGAAATTATTCTGAAACAGAATGGTTCTATAAGCATATTTTTAACCATTTGGTAAACCAATTACTATTATTGTATTATCTATTACTGCATCTTCCTGTACACTGAAACCTAGTTTCTGTGATATGCTTAGGAAGCTTCAGGAAAAAAAGGGAAATCGACTTTCAAGTTAGTATAGAAGTCCTAATAACGTTTTTCCCATGTCAAATTATTGTTATTTTATATAATCCTCCCTCTCACATGTGCTAGCATGCTTGCATTTTCTTTTAGCAACTCCATGCTGAAGCAGAGGTCTGTAATTTAACTTTGTACTTTAGAAGTTCCCAGATCTGCCAGGTCACTCTCTGCTACTGGTAGCTAATATTGCTGACCTCCTATTGCTCTGTGTGCAGTGGCAAAGGTCTTTCGGACTCCTGACCTCTGGTCATCAGGAATGTCATCAGTAGTTTGTAGTTTGGATGTTTTAAGTGAGAGGTGAACTTGTGAAATCTAAACCCTTCAGGGTGTTTTTAAGTGATCACTCAACTGTTTCATTGCCCTAGCTTGTACTTTTTATGATGTCTGTAATTGTAAAATTTGCGGTGTTTATCATATGCAGATATTTAAAAACAAAAATCAAACGCTTGTCTGTTTAAAGTGAGAAGTCTGAGAATACAATTACATATGATTTCTCTGATCAGTAACGTGAGAACTTTATAAGAATCGTAAGAACTTTTAACTTGTATGTTCTTGTAAACTATGTTTGTAGGTCCCATTACTGAAATGAGTCCATTTTAAATCCTGAAAGATAGTTAGAAATTAAGATTTTTAAAAATAGTAGATTTACATAATTGCATGTTGATGGGTTTTACAACTTTATCTCTTCAACTTCTCATGCTCAACTGGAAATTTCCAATTCCCTCTCTGGTAAGTCTTAAATCTAGAGACAGAGCCCAGGGTAGCCCAGCCTCACTATTTTGCTCCTACCTAGTTAATTGGGTTAACTTTACAATTTGAATGCTATACTTCTTTTTCTTTTTTTTTTTTGACACATATCTTTTATCTGTAAAAATGCATTAACCACTAATTAGATAATAAATACAAAAGTTAGTGTTTGTTTCAAAAAGACACTGAGCAGCCCTTATCCCTTGGATGTTGCTCTCCATCCTACGCGTATCTGTGTGTGTTCTTCCTGTCGTTTTTCCAAAAGTAGGGAGTGGAGAGTACTCCAGTGGAGTACTAGAGAAGCGGCAAGATCATTTTCCTATTACCCGAGCTGGAGTGGAGAGTTAGGGCAGGCAGAGTCCCCAGTGGGAGGCACCGGTGCCAGAGAGGGAGCCCCTTCTCCGCAGCCAGGGACAGCTGCTGCCCAAGGGCTGTGGCTCCGATTCCTCCGTGCCCCGCGGCACAGGGGCTGGCACAGGGCTTTGCTTTCTGCCTTTCCTCCCTGCCAACCACCGACCCTGGAAGGAAGGGATGGGAAAGCCCCCATGGGAAAGGAACCGCGCTGCAGGGTTGGCTCTGATATGCTGGATGCCATTTGATTGCACTGCCACGTGCACGTGCAGTTGACAGGGAGAGATGTTATATGGTATGCGAAGGCAAGGAGCATATTTAGAAATGGTCTCTGTGATGAATTACAGTATCATGTAGTAAATATATTCTAATCTTGCCTGCCAGTTTTTGTTTTCTTCTTTTGCATCACGTTAGCCACTCTTCAAGATCTCTACAAAACTTCAGCCTGCTCTATTGCTAACAGAGCCTGCCAGGCTGCCCCAAAAATCTGGAATGTCACCTCTGCAAAGTTTTTCTTAAAAGTATATTTTTACATGTGTGAAACAGAGCGAGGAAGCTCTTTGTGCAAGTGTCTGCTGTCTAAAAGAGGGCTTCCAATCTAAATATCCCTGTGTTACATAGCCGCTTCAATAAGCTGGTAGAAATGACTTTTTTTTTCTTTTTGTCTATAATATGAATCTTGAAAACATACATCATGTTTGTTCTTAAAACTTATAACTAGTAATATATGTTTATAACTGTCTTTAACTGGGACATCGTCCTAGACCTTTTATATCTAAGAGGAAAAAAAACCCAAACAGTTTAAACTTTGGAAGTTTGAATTATGTCCCATAAAACTGAGACCAAAGCATATACATTTATAGGCTACCAATAAACTCCTTAAAATAGGAGTTTAGAATGGAATCGCTAACACAGATATAATTTTCAGAGCAGTAATTCTAGCAAGTACTTCTCCAATTCCATTTTTCAATCTACTTTACTTTTTGGTGTGAGCTGAAAAACAACTTTTAAGTATGTGGTCAGTTTGGGCTTTTTTTCTTTTTTCCTTTTTTATTTTTTTTTAGAGCACATATTTTCTCACATTTATTTGTTTTCTGAATATAAATCTAAGCTTGATTGTGTTCCAGCTGCCTGCCAGGATACATCTGTGTAAATTTAATGTCTTTCCTTATAAATCAAACTCACGCTTGAAAATGTGAAGATAAAATATAGTATAAATATGTTGGTTAATTTAAATAATTTTCATAATATATACTTGTGTCATTATTGTGTCACATAATATGGTCTTGTGCTCTTGGGAAGAGCATGGGCAAAGGAAGATTAACTTGGGAACTTTAGTTAAGCAATTTTTTTATTTTCCTTGTAGTACAGTTAACAGGGTCAAATGAGACTTCTGTCAGCACATGAATGGGGCTATATATATGCATATATAAAAAACAGAAATCATTTCAAATGGTTTTAAGTACAGAAGTATCCTCAAAGAAAAATCTGGAAGACATCATTATCCAGTTACGTAGCTACTCACAAACTGTCAGTGCTTGTTCTTTCTCTATTTTGACCACACTTCTTTTCTCTATCCTATACTAAGGGTACCATAGGTATCACCCAAATGAGGACAGTTACAGACTGCTTTAAAGATTGGAGTACAGCTACTTCCTATACACTGTAGCACTATGTGGAAGTGACAGGTCAGGACGTTGCACTAAAATATCTGTAGCACTTTGTACAATGGAACAAAAGACAAAAGCCAATCATACAATAATATTATCGTTGAGCTTATATTTGCCTATCCAGTTACTTAAAGATCAAAATATGCTGTCTTCACTTGGAAAAATAAATTGCATATTGGCATACCTTTGAACTTCTGATAGCAGAGAACTAAAATTTACTTCGTAATGTATTATTAGTGTTAATTGCAGAACAGCTGTAAAAAAACCCCACATTTATTTATTGCAGCTTATTTTTTATTTTTCATTCTATGCACAAGTGTATGATTTTTGCAGTCCTTCAGCATGTACTCAGACTACCAGAAGTTTATGTAATTTAAACCAAGGTTCAGGTAAAGAGGATGCGATTACTATATTAGCTAAAAATGATCCTCATCTTTTCTCCTTTTTTATTATTCTGGTAGTTACTTATAGTACTAGTTTACTGTAAGATTTTTTTAACACTTTAGCTTAACGACTGTTAATTTTGGTATCAGATTTCCTAAGAATGCTTTTCCCTTGTTCCTTTCTACATCAGAAACTTGAAAGAGAGCAAAACACATTGCAGGTTTATTAAAGTTGAAAATACGGTGTGTTTGGGTTCACTGTACCAATATAAAGAAAAGGAACATACAGGCAGTCAGCCAGTCCTAAGGTAGTTTCAATAACAGCATCGCTAAAGAAAAGACTACTGGTTCAACTCTGGAATGTGAGAAACTATTTTTGGTTTGTTTTAGACCCTCATTGTTACAAATTAATCAACTGCTCTTTAAAGTCTAGAACTCATTAACTTTATAAGTTTTACTGTTCCCATGACTGAACTTAACTTAAAATATTCAAGTTTACTTTAGCTGCTCACCTTGATCCCATTTCTGTCTATGCTCCACAAGTATCCTCTTCTCTCTTGTAGGCAGACGGCAAGATGTAGCTGCTTGAGATTTTAAATATTTCAGAAGGTTTACATGTGGTATAAGTTTATAGTTCAGCTCTCACTATAAATCAGTAATTTCAGCCAAACCTACACATTTTGAGGGTAGAAAGAAAATCTGATTTTTTTTTTTTTTAACCCTGTGGACACTGCGGAGCATAGTACTCGCCACGTTGGATGCCTTATTTAAATTTTAGTTCAGTCTGACTCCTCAAATGCCTCCTAGTACCAGAAAACTGCAAAAGATATATTTTAAAAAGGGATCAGTTGTTTACTTTTAGAACAATTCTAACAATTCAAATAAAGGGTGATGATAAGCTGCATATCTGGAACACGATGTTGCAGACAGGACTCTAAGATGATTCTGTGGCCGGTGTTATGCAGGAAACAGAATTCAATTATCAGAATAACCCTTTGGCCTTGTAAAATGTAACTATCGAGTTTATGCAGGTCTACGTG
The DNA here is from genome assembly GCF_000699145.1 of Aptenodytes forsteri. Classification (NCBI taxonomy): domain Eukaryota; kingdom Metazoa; phylum Chordata; class Aves; order Sphenisciformes; family Spheniscidae; genus Aptenodytes; species Aptenodytes forsteri. Next base: position 439,262 of record NW_008794211.1, on the reverse strand, counting down.
TGACATTTCTCACTGGCAAAGGAAGTTACTGTCTCCTATATGACCCTGCATCGCGTACAGGTTGAAATGTAGGTTTGAGAGGACTCTTACACCCTTGAAATGATGCAGCTGTCTCTAATGCCCAAAAGAAGACATTATCGGGAAAGTCCATCACAGACCTATAGAAAAGAGAGATGTGACGTGACTACCAAACGCATGATTGCAGAACCCATAGCTAAAATTCCTAGTTATCTCCTGGTATACTCCAACTTACGCTTAACTGTGTAGGTGCTTGTAAACATATTATTCGCACATGGGCTGCAATAGTCCTGATTTAACAGAAGAAAAAAGGGAAAGTGAAAAATGCACAGCAATGCTTTGTAGTTTAACTATAAAGTTTGTATTAAGTTTCTTGACTGTAGAACGAAGATTAATGATTGATACGTAATTTGATCTGTTTCTTCACCCATGGAAGTAAGCACGGTATTCAGAGACAATGTTCTAAAATAATATATATTATACATTGTGTGGAATAGTTGAAGCTATAGCCTTTGCAGAACAGATTGAGATTCCCGATGAAAAGGAAAACTAAAATGAAAAAATATTGAGTGAACAGCAGGGCCCATTTGAGGTGATTACAAAGGATGTTTCTTTATTCTGTCTTTTCTTGTGCAACCTGAAAACAGTAGCAGGGGGTTACAAGCAGAGTTCATCACAGAGTTGTCAATCACTGTCATTTAACATTTTGCAATGGAAGATGTCTTTATTCAAGGACAGCTGGGCAAATCAGAGAAACAGATTTGCAGTTAGTAGTCTGTCCAGCCTACACTAAGCAAACAAGGACAGGGCAGACATACTGGCCTCTCACATAAAAATATAATGGACTCTGCTGACCTCGGTGCCCTCCATTCAGCTTCATTCTCAGTTGTATAAAAGCTTCACTACCCATTCTCAATTTCCTTTAATTACCTACATGATGCAGATAAGAAAATGAACCTCACTTACTTACAGTCAATGATCACAAACAGGAAATTAAGTAGGCAAGTTGTTTAAAATAAGAGGAGTGTTTTGGAGGTAAATAAAACATGTGCTGGGGAAGAATTAGGGAAAACGCATTTTCAGCAGTACCAATTGGTCTGGAGCAACTTGGCTGATCCTTCTTCTTTCTGCTACTTTAAACTGGAAAGCAAAACTAAGTAAAAAATCTCCTTGGTAAATATTCTTTAAAACATCTTTGAAGAAGCAGCCAGTTAAATAAAAAGAGTGAAGCAAACATGCAGCCTTCTATAGGGCTTAAAAAGATTGTGACCTTAGGTTCAGAGAATAAATGACCACAGTTTTCACAAGAGATCTAGCAGAGGCATCCAGGATTAAGCAGCAGTTGTCTTTAGTCAGTCTTCACTTCTAATCTGCAGTCGAGATATGAAATAAAGTAATGACATTCTGATTTTCTTTCCAAATCCTAACTTGTCTAACACCTATCTTTCCTTTTACATTTATATCACAGTTTAGGTGTAGTTTCATTGTGCCATTAAAGAAAACAGAAAATTTTGTGCTGTCTGTTTCCAAGGGGGTGAAAAACAGCTATATAACTGTTTTTAGGAATTGTCAAAAAAGGTTCTATGTGTTAGGATATTAATGAGTGGATACGGTACTTTGCAAGTCAATTAGGTAGTTCTAGTAGTGTTCTAAAATTGCCGTTTTTCTTTACTCACTCTGCATTGGTTACCGTTGTGAATATTTCATTAATATGGATTTGCAGGAAGTCTGACTGGAGATTGAAGACTAAAATGCATAATATCGAATCGATAGTTTAAGAGGAATATAAAACCCTGAACACTTTAATTTAATGGTCTCTGCTAAGCCCATAGTTGAGAAGACATTGCCCTTCGGGCTACCCAAATGACTTTTTATTTTATGACAAAAGAAGTACGCTCTCTTAAATTACAGATGGAAAAAATATAACATATTATAAAACTCTTACTTTACTTGCAAGTTTTATACTTCAAAAAGATCGTTCTCATTCCAAACAAGAATATGTATGCATACATGCACAAGAGGATTTTGTGGAGAAAATAAATTACCAGTTAAGTCACAGAACTGACTCTTCAGCCTAAATTATAGTTCTTAGGATGCTTCTGTTGGATTTTCTTTCTTTCAGAGACAGTGGATTTCTCTACCAGGAGAATGAACATCTCTGCTCTGGCTACTAGAACAGGCATACTTGTTCCTCTCAGCCCCAAGGATGTTGCTACTCATAACTACACTTAGATTACCTGTTGGTGTGCAGCTTCTTTTTCCAACAGTGAGAAAGTTCTTAGACAGCTTTCATTTTGGCATGAATGGTATTAGTCCTGCTCTGGAGCAGAGAGGATAGTTTTCAGCGCCTACTTACAATTTTGCTCTTTGCTTTGATCACTGATCATCTGTTGCTTAGGCACTGACTGCTGAAAATATTGAAAATATATTTTAAAAGAACCTTAGCAGAGCTATTTCAAACCCACGGTGTTTTGAATACAAAGAGAAAAGTGGAAACCCTGAAAATTGAAAAAGCGAATTATTGACTTCTTTATAGCTAACCTTACGATGTTTTTGTCAGCCAACCAGGGTAGGTTATCTGTAGAAGGTCATCTCAAATACTGAGTCTATCCAATTAATGTATTTATTTCACTGCTTTTATTTTCTTCTTCTCTAATGTTAAAATCAGCTATGTGAAAAAAAAATTAAAACCTATAATTGTGTCAATATTTGTGAATATTTTACTAGCTATTGTTTTCCCACACACATGATTTTGATAAATAAGTACATTTTCTAAACATTAAAATGCTGCTATTTTAACAGCGAAATCTAACTGTAATAAATTAAATGTATATATTTTAATGTCTCAGTAAGGAATAATTATTGTGAAGTTAATTACAATGGTTAATTTTTTTTTTTTTTTAAAGAATGCTGAGGAGTACACAGATCTGCCTGTGAGACACAATGAAGACCAGATGAACAGTGAACTGGCAAAACACCTTCCAATTGAAGTCAATCCCCATTCATTTGACAGTTCACACACAAAAACACACCTCCTGCTGCAAGCCCACTTCAGTCATGCCATGCTGCCTTGTCCAGATTATGCAACTGACACAAAGACAGTGCTGGACCAAGCAATTAGAATATGTCAGGTATAGTAAGGCATTTCAGTATTTAACTCTTGTTGGTTTACTATTTATTGTTAGCGTGTTGTAACATTTTGAATGTAGAAAGATCTGAAGATTGCTTGCAGTCTTGTGGAGAACTGGTACCACACGGTATGATACCACTTTGTTTAGGAAGGAACTAGATGCTCATAAAGATACCCACTTTACAGAACTGGAGGTAAACAAACTTACGGTAAAAGACTGTGGTACCCTGGTGGGAGGCATCTGTTGCCATAGGGCTCACCTCTTCTTTCATATGCAACAGCTTTCTATCTCTGTATCGTGGAATGTTGTACGTAAGTCATTCCTGCATGGGTGTGCTCCCTGCAGATTGCTATGCTGACCCCCAAGAACCTGTCTCCCATGGGTACTTTTATTTTTATAGCGCCCAAAAGTGCTGTAGGCACTGCCGAGCATAAATAAAACATGTTTTGAAATGTGATTTGGGACAACATACAGGGTTTTTCTCTAGCTTGTGAAAAGATACGTCTTCTATTTCCCAATTATCATAGAGTCAAAGAGCATGCTTTTAAACACAGATTTTAAACTCAGTCTGGAGGCTTGTGACTTTTACAGTTGTACTGCAGTTGCAACCCACAGAAACTAAACTGACCATGGAGAGTACTGGCAACAAGCGATCACATGCACAGCTGCATGCCTCAAAAGAATTTTAAAGTGGCAATTTGAGTTTGGAATAGAGTGCTGCCATATCCGAAAAGCACAATTACAGTTAACAGCAGGAAGGTTGAGCTCTAGTTGACGCAGACAACAGCCACCCCTCTGATTCTGCTGGAAAGGAATAATATTCTCTTAAGCAGAACTGGACAAGGACTCGTTCATAGGTTCTTGAAGATCAGGTAGCCTTCAACAAACTATTTTTTTTATCTTCCTCGGTTCCATATCTGTAAAATAGGGACAGTAAGTTTTTCTTCCTACAGTTTTTGTTTGCTCAAATTTTAATATCCTCAGTGATCTACATGTCAACTATCAGAATGAGGCTTTGATCTTGTTTGAAGCCTGCTGGCAATATGGTAGCTGCAAACATCATTGTGTCAAGCCTGCCGGTTTGTAAAATCACTCTATAAGAAATTATTAATCAGTGCTCTAGACAGACAAAATACCATGGGCAATTCAGCGTCCAGTGATTTGGGTGGGTCTCAACCTTACACTAACAAAACCTGCAAGCTTGTAATACTAAAATCAAATAAAATAATACTAAAACAAAGCAAAACTAAAATTAAGAAAAGGAATGTAAGAAGCAAATGTTATTGCTTCACAGTCTTAAACTTGGCAACCAGCAGTGCTTGAATGCAAGTCCACTCCAAATATTTCAAATAAGTAAAATCATGTTGCTGAAAGCTTCAATATTTGAACAGTTATTATTCATAATACTCAGTTATTAACAGAGAACAACGTCGCTCAGTCAGGTGAGAAAATTCACCTTTGTTTCAAAGAAATCACATACTTAAAGTTCATTTAGACATTCATGGAATTAGCATTTGGGGGTAATAACATATTTGGAAAAAAATGTAAATTAAAGATTCTTTTCAATAATTATTTTGCTCAATATTTATCCTGCTATGCTAAGAAATGTATTTTTTAATCCTGTTACTGCATAATAGGTGTTTCAGATGCAATAATCACTGAGAAGAAAAAACCCTAAAATATTCAAGAGTTCCTTTAAACTGAAGTAGAGTTCAGAAGAATACCATTCCATAGTGTGCCTTGGCACTCTGGCCTTCCGTTAACTGCTACATAATGTTACATCTATAGTCGTCTTTTTAAAAAAAAAAAAGTTCCACTTTTAAAAAAAAAAAAGTTCCTCTTCTAAAAAAAAAAAAAAACATGCAAGCATTTTTGTATTTTGAAGTTGGCGCATGGTTTACATCTCTTGGGAGAATATTTGTTCCATCTTATTAGTCACGCTTTCCAAACGGAGGTTAAAGTTCCCAGAATCTAAGCAATAGACAGGGTTACACTTTCAATACGGGTTGTTACCTTTTTCCTTAGCACTGACCTGCTGATGAACTCTGGGTCAACAGAGGTGGAAAAAAAGATGTTAGTTGTGAGAAAAGGAACTGAACCATAGAAGGATCCATTGATAAACATATTCAGTGGGTGATGTTCTCTGTGTGTGTGAACACGCACTCGCGCACTACCAAACGTAAAATTCAGCAGTGAGGCGGGAATTGGTTTTTGAGTTACGTTGAACTTTTGTTTATTTACTTACAAAGTACTTTAGCTGTTAAGGTTGTATAGCTAACCTTCAAACTGTGACCTGGACATAAACTGTTATTTTTGCTGGCGGGTACGTGAATGAGAGACTTTCCGTATCAGCGCTGCTTTTCTGTTACAAGGAAGCAAGATCTTTCAAAGAGCTTTTACAAGTGGCTGTGTATCGGTACGTACAGCAGGCCTCCATCCTAGGTCCCCTGCAGAGCAGATTTGCCATCGCTAGCCACAATACATAAGCAAGCCTCTTTCCATCGCAGGCTATTAAACTTCTCCACTCTTCTGTGCTGTCTTTCACCCGAATCAGCCTTCTCTCTCATGGTTCCTTTCGCATCCCACCCGTTGCATCCTCCCACCCATTCCTCCAACGTCCTCTGGGCCTCTTTCATCGCTAGTGGCTTTAGGCTTAGTAGTGTTAATAGTCAGAAAACTATGTTAACAGGACCAGATAGATAAATGTAGCTGATGGATTTCAGGTAAGATTCCATTCTCTTATAATAAAAAAATGTATGCAATCACTCTTAAATTAATTTTCCTGAGGTGTCTTAGAAGTTTTGGTTTTATGTTAGAATTCTGTTCGTCTGTACTCATGATGAAAGATAGAAGTCATAAGCATTTAACAGAATTTGAGGAGCCGTGGTGCTGGCTCAAGAAAGGAATGTAATTGTTAACATAGAAAATGGAAGAAATATATTCTGTGACAGTTTTCCCGTAGTTAGCATTTGTTAGGTATAGATGGAGTTCACTATAGCAAGATAAAATTTAGTATCCATTTACCCGGTATGAAATACAGAATTCTTTCCCTTTTACTGCAGAAATATGGGGAATAGCAATGTGTAACCTTCTGGAAGGTGAATGCCTATCTGCTCCCACACCCATCTCTGTAATGAATGGCCACTGAGGCATTGACTAGACTGAAGGAATGTCCCTGCTCTACACTGAAAAGCTCAAGTCAAAAACTAACAAGTTTGTTATCAGCGACAGGCTCTCGTAGGTAAAGCACAGAAGGTTCCCATGGCTCAGAAAATCTCCTGTGACTTCCTATGTGATCTTGGGCAAGTCATTTAATTTTTATTTGCCTCTGTTACCTTTAATGCAATTACAGTAGACTGCATATTCTCTTCAAGCCTAGCACTCTGTCTGCATTATTTTTACCAAGAAAAGATAGAGGTGTCAGTAAGATGGTGCTGAGCACTCCAGTAGCTGCTCAAAATCAAACACTTCTCCACTTCTTGCAGAAGAACATCAAAGAATAAAAATTCTAATGAAATGATTTGTCTAATATTTTTCTAGAATATAATTATTATTGTAAAGACAATACCCCACCTTTTTTCCTGTGTCTGATTTAAGAATATGTGAAACGGACTAAACCTAATCTCTTTTTTACTTCTTTTGTCAAGCCTTATATTTTGTGGCTGTGTATTCAGCGATCAGTTCTTACTCTGCTGTTCTAAGACTCGCCTATATTTGCATTAATTGAAATGGATAATTGAGGCAGTAATACCGTCAGTCTCAGATTCAGCAGGGCAGTCTCTTCTAGGAAATAATGTGACAGTTGCTGGCTTTGCATTGAGATTGGCCACAAGCCTCCACTTGTAGTATAATCGTTGATAAAATATTTTAATATTGCCAGGAGCAGAACTGCCATGGAGCTCAGCCTTAACCTTTGAGAAGTGTTTACCTATGGATGTGTTAAATGCATCTCAGCAGGGTACCTGTGCGCTGAGAAGATGGACATGAAGTCAGATTCCAAACTGCAGACTAAAGACTAGTTTGCACGGGAAACATGCACATCCCTGAAACGAGGACCTTGTAACGCTGTCACTGATGGCCTGCCTTTCCCCACCATGTTACTCCTCCAGAGAACCCAATTGTGACAGGAAATAAAAAACTCTTTGGGTTAAGCACTGCGTTTCCTTAGCTGGACGATGATGTGCGTAACACCGCTTACCCATTCTAAAATAGTTAAAGTAAATAAGTTGTTTCTGGTCATTTAAATTGCAGCTTTTGCTACAGTTCTGCTTATGAGGATCATCTTTGTGGTACATGTTGAGAGTCAGCAAATATTACACAAATATGCTGCCCAATTCAGCTGTCTTTTAAGAGCTAGCTTACGTACTAAATGCTTACTCTACTAAACTGCAGACTGTTCTGGCTGATGGTGGGAGCTGTATCTACTGCTCTCACACAAAAGGTGCTTTCCGGCCATATCAGCACAGCTGCAAACAGCAGAGGTGCCTGAGCTGCAGCTCCCGGACTAAAAGAACGAGAATGGCCCTCAGCTCTGGACTTCCCATCCTCCCCAAACTTCCTCAGTTCATAACAGCCACTAAAACGATTGACTTGGGGAGTCATACCCCTTGGATCATCCGTTTTCCTGCCTATGAGGAAATGGAGCAGTTCTTAAAGTGTGTTTTGAGCTCGTATGTTGTCTGTTGTTAGTGCAGGTGTGCCGATTACTTGCTGCCAGGTGGTGGGAGTTACAGGAACGGCCTATTTTACAGTTGTGTGTGTAAGATTTGTCCAGAAGTGCCCAGGGAAAGAGGTAATTGCTTTGTTTAATGGGTGCATTGGCAGCTATGAATAAATGGGCAGCTTTACTGAAGGAAGGGAAGAGAATCAAATTAACTTGAGAATGCAGAGGATTATTCAGAAACAAGTGAAGAGCAGAGGCCGTATCTCTTTAGCTACTACACGTATTCTTTGTGTATGCGGTGATATTCCAGTGATAGCACCACGTTTGCAATTTTACTTAAATATTGGCTGCTTTCATGGTTGGATGGCTATTACTCCACATTAGGAGGGTGGAAATAATAGAATAATCAAAAAACTTGTTGCGCATATACTGGACAGTAATGCTCATTTATAGCTACTAAGCAGCGATGGATAGCTTTGTAGTGAAAGTAGCTGGGCATAGGAAATGTTGAGGTGGAATTACTTGCTGCCAGCTTGTGTTTTATAGGTATATATGTGGGAGGAGGGAGGGTTACCTTTGTGGCAGTGGCGTTGGGGTTTTTGCTTGCTATGGATAATTGGTGAACTGGTGTATGGAAGCATCTTGGTGACAGTTTAATGATCATTTGGTGCTGCTTATATATAATCCCTCCCCCACCCATGACAAACCTTTTCCCAGTTGGGGCTGGAGGAAATGAGTAATGCTTAACCCATTTGTGTGATCAATTCACTTAAGCAGCTACTGTGAAATGTTAATCACAACTTTAATTTGTACTGCATTAGCATTTTGATTAACTTGTAGGCTTGCTAGCACACTTGAAGCACTTTTACTCATAGTTACAGCTCGGAAATGACTTTTTGATTAATTAAGTTTGTTAGACAGCAGCTGAGCTTCCTGAATGCTAACCTTATGGGGCTAAAAGTTCAGGAGAAAGTTACTGGGAATAACTGTTGCTGTTGAAAAGGATTCTTGTCAATGCGCTCAAAATTTTTTAATTATTGACAAAATATTACATTACGACTTTGAAACTGACTTTAAACTCTAAAGAGGGCAGGTTTATTTTGAGAAAGATGCTGTATATTTTTCATGAGTTCGGTAGATTTGTGTAAGATTTGGAACAAATGCCATCTTTAAGACATTGTTTATGTTTAGGAAACTGGGATTTCTTGCCAAGAGACTTTTCTCAGAAACGTTTTATTATATTTACAGTTCACTAGTATAGTGGAGAATGTGAATGTATTAATTACTAATTTGAAAATAAATTGGACATTGGGACCTAACAAGTTCTGAACGTGTTGGGTTACGCCCTACCAAGTTTATATTGCTGGTATCGCATTCCATAGCTGCTTTTATCTCTGTAATACTATCCCAAAAAAAAAAATCAGTAAGAACCCAAGGGTTGCACTCCACTAAGTGTTAGACAGTAAGTGATTCGTCCTTTCCCTGGTTCTGATCATACTAATAATGTTACTATGGAGGCTAAAGGATGAATACAGGGATAGGAATCTTACAAAGCAGCTAGGAAGGTCGTAATTTGCATACATCAGTGAGACCTTTATGATGATGGGAGAATGAAGAATTAGTCTCTCGTAGGGGGTAGCAGAGCATATGGAAGAGGGAGCTGAATATGCTTGTAAAAAAAGTGAAGGGAAGGGGGATGCAGAGGGCAGAATAAAAGGAGTGCCTCCTGAATAGGATTAATTACATCTTATTCACTATATCTGTGATAAAGTACGGGGGGACGGGGTGTCTGTAGGCTGAAACTATACAGCTGTATGAGTCTGATTTAATTGATCTGAAAGAACTCCTCCTCCTCCCCAAATTAATACATTTCTAAAAAGTAATCTTGGACTAGATCTCTGAAGTGCAAAGGTTCTGTAGATACCTGTTTTACCAATATATAACACACAAAATGTAGTGACCAAAAAACCCTCTGTAAGACTTCTTCAAATAAATTCCAACTTTTCAAGTCAGATGTTTCTGGGGTATATAACTGAAGCATCGTAATCATGATTTATATAAAAACATGAAACTTCTAGTACATGGTATGCTTTAACATCTGGAAAAATATTTTACTTGTATTAGTATGATCTCAAGTCACATGTGGAGCATAATATAATATTACATATTGGAAGGCTTCCTACGTTTGAAGCTTCATGTGCATGAAGCATTTACTATTATTCTGAATTAATTCATAGTTTTCAGGAAAATGGGTACAATGCATACACTTTTGCGTATTATTATCTATAAATATTTGTCATATAAACTCTGTAGTCCTAAACAGCTGTAATTGGGCACCATTCTAATGATTTTAATAGATCTGTGGATTTAAACTCGTATTTCTAACTGAAGTCTAGTCCTAGACAACAGAACTTACATTAGCATGCAGTGAAGACAAGAGAAGGGATGTTTTGATTATTTGATATTGGAATACTATACACAATAAATTCAGGTACAAAAATAGGTACAAAACCCAACCAGCCTTAGCTCTGCTTTTTGATGTAACTGTGCAATAACAGTTTAAAGTAGTTTAGTCTTACACAGTTTATTTCTTTTAAATTATTGTTTCCTTCCTTAAAGCATCACTGCAGAACAAGACTTGCATTTCTTTGGCTCAGAATGTGTTGGATTTACTTTACATAAACTTTCAAGTCTAAGGTGAATGTTGTTCTACATAGAGGACTGTATACATTAGTGTACCAACCTTCAATTTCCCGAACGAAGGCGCTCAAGAAAGTGTCATAGTCTCTGCAGCACTGATACAAAAAATAAAATTAATCTTTTAAGAGTGGAGAAATTCGAGCCATGTAGCTCACCGTGAGCACTCCTGAAGTTTCAGCCCCCATCCACCAAGTCATTACCACCAACGGCATCGCTGTAGGCAGTCGGCTTTTAGCTGAGTAATCACAGATGTAATTCTCAGCCACAATGGCGCTTCTTACATTACCTTAGTCTCCTTAGCTAGCCTCTGTATCCACAGCAGTTATCATTGCTCATTTAGCTTCATTGCCACTTTCCTTAAGTATAATTTACCCACAAAATATTGATGTTTATATTTACAATGTTTACAATTACATTTATATTTACAGTATTTAAGTAGAAATGCTTAGTATATTCAGAGTTATATGACAGGTGACTTCAAACAGAAGACAAAATTATTCCAAGCAGTATGCAGTCTCTGTTAATAAGATGCAAGCTGTTTCATTTTAACACTTCAATAACTTACCTTAAAGGAAAAAGCTATTTAAGTCATTTGAGTAGATCAGAAATTCTGCTAGTTGTACAGTCTCTGTTCCCCTGCCACCTACCCAGTCGTACAAAAGTGATCCAGAATATCTGGCTTTCAAATGAAGGATGTGAAAGTAATACCAAAAACAGTGTTAAAACTTTGCAAAAGGTTTCTAAAATAAAAGGCATTTCAGTTGCTAGACAAACCTCCTAAATGGGTGGGGGGTGAGTGGGATGGATATGTCCATTATGGAACAATTTAGTATCTGTTATTTTGAGCACATATTCAGAGTGCTTAAAAACACCAGAGAAAATGTTTTATAAAGCACATATATATACATATATATATATATCAAAATGTTTTGCTACCAGTATGTTTTGCTATCAGTGAGTATGCCACACACTCACCTCTCCCACATCCTCTCTCCATCTTTGCTTCCCTTCTAGGTAGGGAATTATAAACCATAATTTAAATTCCAAGCATGGATAGTAACTTTGGCTAAAAAGAGACAGACTGTAAAATCTCAGCTTCATGTTAGACCAGAAAGGCACAATTCGATCAGTTTAAATAATTCAGTACTTAAGGATAACCAACCACTGCTCCTGAAAATAAGATGATGGAAACCTGGTAATAGATGCTGAGGGTTTCGTATTAATGCACTCCTGGAATGAAGAAAGAAATAGCAAGATTTTGATCCAAACATTTTGACATTCAATTCTCAATATCATCAAAACGAAAATTTTTGCCATACCTGACAGGTACACCTACATCAATCAGTTATTGAGCATCAGCATTTTTGTCCTACCCCTGCCATGGTTTACAGCTTGTGGCTTCCCATGTTGGTATTGGTACAAGCCAAGCTATTTTTGATAATGACAGACAAAATGTTAAAGGATGTGTCACTAATTGCTATTATTAGTTTGTGGTTGTCCAAGTATGACACTTGAAAGGCTTAAAAGCTAACACCTGATTCTTTCATTAAAACCCATCTCAGTACAGGCCTCTGCTTTTATTCTCCTAAGTGCAGGAAGAGGCTCAAATAAGATGATGGTAAACGCATTTTCCATTGTAACAAGCAATGTTTCCCTTGACTCCATCTATTTACTCCATCTTTTCTACTTTAGGTTAAAAAGTGGTGGGCTTAGGGCTTTTTTTTTTTTTAACTTGTTGGTTTACCAAAAAATATTTGTGTTTTTTCTGTAAGTAAAAGCATCTTTATAGTTTTGTGGTTTCACTTCTTGCACTCACTGTCCTCTTCCTTTATTTTT
>NW_008794211.1:415716-426899 GCF_000699145.1 Aptenodytes forsteri | reverse complement strand
TAAATTATCCTGTCTTGGCATGAAAGTCTGAGGCTAGAAAGGCAGATAACCAATTTGTGCCATTTCTCAGTTTAGAATACTATTCTTAATCTGTTCCAATCTTATCAGCTATAAGATATTTAGAAATTACTTACTACTTTGCCAAATAAGAGTTAGAGTTAAGAAGCCACAAATTTCTAGAAGATTATGCTGGTTTGTAGTTGAAAACAACAACAACAAGCCAAACAAGCAGCAACTGGAGAAACTAGAGAGACTAAATGTTATTCATCAAATAACATAAATATTAAATACTTATCATTTTTTCTTTTGTCTTTTATATTACTTTATTTAGTTGCTACGTTTTATATAGCTAATTTGGAGATGGGGAATGACTCAATTTGTTACCTTGAGTATTTATAGGCATTTCAATAACCATTTAAGTATCAAGCATCTGTGTGTTTTACACTTAGCGGAAAATGAAACATGTACGGGTTTCCAAGGCAGCAGATGAAACAAGCCAACTTTACCATTGTTCTGACTTTTTCACAATGTCACTGTCTTGGATTTCACATCCAGATAGAGATGCTGTGAATAAATTCTATGGGTGAAGAAGCAGAAAATAAGGAGGAAAAGAGGATTTGCCATGTGGATTCATTATAACAATGTGGAACACAGAGTCTCACACACACAGGCTTTCCTTACTCCCTACGGGATATCTATCTGTAGGCTTCTATCAATTTCTAGGAGATTTTCTAGGTTGAAAGGATCCTCCAGTTAATTTCAGTGTATAGCTTGTTTTAGATTTATCTTTCTCTTACGTCTTCTCTCTTCCTTCTCCCCTTTTCAAACCTCTGTTAAAAGGGGTGGGGGTAGGGGAATAGATTTAAAAACAAAAAAAGAAAGAAAACAATGAAAACAGTGTTATTCATGTATCCTCAGAAGCATTTTATGAAAATACCGCTGCTTCATGCTGACTAAAAATACAAGTTACCGTATTCTTCTTGCTGTTCATGGAAAAGACAGGATATCTATGCACCCATTATTCTTCACGTACATACAGCAGTCTCGTCATTGAGGAACATGATGTTTCAGGCTATGTCAGAATAGCAGAAAGGAAAGAACAAGAATCAGGTAGTGGAGCATAGGAGAGAGATACCGTACTGTCTGAGCAACACGCTCAGAGACACGGGCTGTACCGTATGTGGAGGCTTCAATATATTTTAAAATGTGGAAGCGGGTAAAGAGCGACTCGCCCTGTAAGTTTAAAAGACAGACTTCACTCTGATACATGCTGAGAACAATTCCTTCCTTATCTGACTAAAAATCATGTGAACCAACACATAAATCTACAGGCCACGAAGCTGCTCCTTTCAAATGTGACTTCTAACATAATTTTATTTTCTATTGGGTAAAAAGAATCATACCTGGAAACCACCTTGGCAAGCCAAGTGAAAAGACAGAAAACCATTAATGTTGTGCTGTGAGGTGCTATTTCTAGGGTCGCTAGGAATGTTATTAGGGTGTTTCAGGGTGCTATGGCTCTTCCTTCAAAAAAGGCGAGTTAAATGTTAAATGTAGGTCTTTACTAGCTGAAAGGCACTTTATCCACAATTCATGAGAAATGAGACAACATTTGTGTAATACAGGGTAACACTTCAAATATTTTTCTAAGTGTCACTGATCTTATCACCCCGATCTGGAATAAAACCTGTTGAAATGGCATTGTAAACTGCTAAAATAAACTGTGCGACTGGCCGGGACTGAAACTAACTTGTGTCTTTAAACTCAGTATTTCTCCAGAATCAGTGTAATTTAATTGAAATAGCTCTGCGTGTGTAAACAACTCTTTTGTTTAAAGAAGATTTCACTGTTTAGTTTGCCTTAAGTAAATGCTGCCTTTTGTTTGTCTGTAAAACATTTGATTAAATGTAAAGACTTACATAGACAGCTTCTCCTCATTACACTAGTGGCTGGAAAATAAGTTAAAATGATGCAGGTATCTGCTGGCTAAGGAAGTATCAAGCAGTATTTGTCTCTAAAAGAAAAACCCATGGAAACATCTTAAGCCTAGTCCTAAAATCAAACTACACCTCTCCTAAAATCAAGAAGATGGTATTTAAAGAAGTGTTGAAAACTGTTCAGTATACCAGACTCTCTTCTTGCTTTCTTAAAAGCATTTTCTAGTATTTTCATCAAACTCCAGATTTCCTACGTGGCAAACTACTTTTAAATACGTGACTTTCTACTGAGTTAGAGTGTTGTAATATGAAGACCCACACTTTATTGTGATTGTAATGGTATTAAACAACAAAATAAGCAAGACAACTAACATATTATAATTTTCTTCAGCAGCTGAAATGCTTCTATAAATTGTAATAATTTTTTTAATGTACTCTAGAGATGGTGGAAAGTATATATTCAAATAACTGCATTTACTATTAAAAAAATTATGTTGAAACCAAAAGCTCATGTTTGAGCCTTTCTCCTTTGGAAGAACTCTTAAATTCCCTTTCAGACTAACTAAAGAGAATTTAAGTCCAGTCAGGAAAAAAGCAAGCATAACAATTTTTTCATGTCAATAGGGCCACTCGCAATGCACAATCCATAGTGAATTTTGCAGATTTAGATCTTTATGCTAGTGATACTTATAGTATACCTTTTACTTGTATTGTCTAAAACACGGTAAGTAGAAAAGGAACAGAAACTCACCAGACATGGAAGGCAGGATGATCGTTAACACTTTAAAGTGTGATGTGTAGCTGGATAGGGTTTTTTTGTTTGCTTGGGTTTTTTATGTACTTTGGGAAAGCTTTTCAGATTCAGGATAGAGATGCCAAAAGAGAGACAGCCAAGCATCCCTCATTCTCAAGACAATCAACTGTTTACAATGCAAAGGGTGAAATCCATGCTATTTCTGACTGCTCTTACTCACCCTAGGTAAACTATTAGCTATTTTGTAATCTTTCTTCAAGATTTCAAGTTAGGTGTCAGTGTTGAACAAAACCTCCAAAATGCTCATTAAGCTGAATTGTAGGGTTTTTTTAATCTAGTCCAATTCAAGAGATTTTTCAAGTCCTTAGGTTAAAATGGGAACTGCTACTGGTAAGTGGCTTTAGTATTAATTTTTTAACAAATATAAATATGTTGTTCGAATAAATATGCAATTCTGGCAAAGCTGTCATGTCAAAATATAAACCAATACTGCAGTTAATTGTAACTTCTTCCTTTACAGTAAACTGTGAGATTTATTCCTTTCACTCTGAGTTGGATTATGTAAAAGAGAGGTTATTTGTAAGGAAAAGAGCCCACCTTCTGCTCTCACCCCCAAAAACATGGTGTAAATTACCTTTTCAAGGCTAAGAGTTGATGAAAATGCAAGATTTAATCCATCTTTTTTCAAGGTTAATTCAAAAGGTGCCTACTGCCATCAGTGGAGCTTGAAGCAAATTCCTATGTTGAAGGCCTAGAAATTCCTGTGTGTTAAACATTAAATAAATGCTTTCACTTGTATGAACCAGGTAGACAATTATACTTGCATTCTCTTTTTTTATATATGCCTCCTTTGATTAGGCAATGCTGGACGTTGCAGCACATCATGGCTGGCTGGTGACTGCTCTGAATATAACCAATCTGGTGCAGATGGTGGTTCAGGGTAGATGGATACACGACTCCTCCCTGCTTACTTTGCCCAATATAGAGCTACAACACCTTTACCTTTTTCGGTATGTAATTCTTCTAAGCATTTGCAGGTTTGCAATTCCATTCCACCTCTGACTGCTGATTGTGTTTGAATGTCATTGTTGTGCCCGAGAACGTTCATTAATGCACCAGAAGCAGAACTCATTCTTTCACAGGGATGCTTTCCCAAATGGAGTTTCTGTTTCTGTTTTCAACATTCATTGATTAATTAACCCCCACAGATTATTTTGAGAACCATGATTCCAGACCAATTAACAAGAGATCACTGGAAGGGTTCCAAGTCCTAACAAATCTAACTCTGTATATTAATTATCTCTTTATTTTAATCCATTGTAAAAATACATTAGTATCCATCTTAATATCATAGCTAATGCTAAGCTCTATAGATGCCTAGATGATGCAGTAATTAATGCTACCCAAAAATAAATGGCCAGCATTTAATAACAGAAACCAGTATCGAGATTTACCGCCAAAACAACTGAACACAAATGTTTGCTTTCCCTCCCCGGGCATGTGTTTTGCTGTCTCTATCAGGAAGTGGAGCCAAGGCAAAAGGAAGAGTGTGCATGGAGGTTACCAAGGACCTATCGAGTGTCTTCCCGAACTAATGGCTGCCTGCGAAGGAAAAGAGAATGTTTTTGCTTCCATTGTGGACAGTGAATTGCAAACAGCACACATTTCACAGGTAATACTTTCTATCCGTGGTCGTTATCAATGTGATTGGAAAGGAAGAGCAGTTGGGAAAAGAAATGCTCTCTTCACTTCCCTTCAGCAGGTATCACGTGATGTTCTGTATAAAGCGCAACACATTCATTGCTCTAATTTCAGGCTACTGCTAGTTCTACAGGGTTTCTTCTCTGCCTGTTTTCTTAATATTATTTTCATTTATTCCCTGCTAACCAGTAACAGAGGCTGCTTTATGGCTGATATTTCCACATCTCTTTGCTCTAAAGAAGCTTCTCTAGGTCATTCAATCTGCTGAGTGTTATCCACCTTTTCGTAGCCAGCCATGCACTAGGAATACATGCATTGCAAATGTCATCGTAGCTGGTTTCTGAAGTGGTCTGTCAAACACCATTTTTTTCTGACAATACCCCTAGTAAAAGATCCAGCACTCATTTTCTGTTTGCAACAGAAAGAGCAGATAAAATTTTCACACTTCACAGGGGGAAGAAAAAAATACTTTCTCAAAATGTTGAGGCTGCTGGAGTCTTATTTTCAGTTTGGTTTTCAAGCCATTTCCAGCAAAGGGCAGCTATATTCCACAGTATTCGTCACATGCTAAGCCTATTGATTTCTAATAAATGTACGAAAGATGAAAACTTCAAAAGCTATACTTCAAAAATTTTTTATTTGAATATTTAAAAGGACAGCAATATGTCCTGTGTTTGACTGTTCAGCTTCAGTTAAACCTTTTACTGGTATGCAAACAAGAAGAAAAGTACTTAAATGTCTATAACAGACATCTGCATCTGTAACTAAATTAACATCAAAATTTTGAATTAAGAAAATGTACTGACATCAAAACAAGGCTTCCTTTAACAACAGATTTCTAACATAATACACATTGATTTCAGTCTAACTTTCAGATGTGATAAAAAATTAGAACATTGTTATAATTAGTTCAGGGAGAACTCAGAAGTAAACTTACTTAATTTATTTGCATAAATTGCCATTCTGTTATCTTTAAAAGCAAATGCAAATTGGCTCTGTCTGATATGATGATGGTTATTTGGCTCAAAAGTGCTTCAATTTGCGTAGCAATCTGGTGTCGTCTCTGCAGTGAGGCGATCCCAGGTAACATACAAATCCTGAATTATTCCAGAAATTAGTATGTTTAAAGCATCAATTTAAGTGCTAATTGCAGTAGTAATGAGAAAAAGCAGTACTACTGTGAGATTTGCATCTACTGCCCCATCAGTATGCCTGGAACGGCTGCTGACTGGCAGAGGATTTGGCTGCTAATTAAATAATTGTATGCATGGCAGTGTTCTCGTCTGATTCAATAGATGAAGATTAATCCTCAGATAAATATGTTTGGCTGGTATTGAAATGTCTTAGCAGTTTCTTCAAAAATAGCTTGTGTGTATGTGGTGTGTACGTTCACACTGTGAATGACTCTATGCCTCTATATGTCTATGTTTGTAAATACAGATGCATATAAGAGGGAAAAACGTAATGCCTTAGCATCACACAAGCAGAAAGTTTCATTTCCGTGAGTTGGGAATGGCCGTATTGGGTATAGCGACGCCATGACTGTTATTATGCAGGTCATTGCAAATGTGAAACATTTATACCAACAGTTTATATTCTTTACGGCATTTTTTTCAGAAAAAACCTATTGTAATACCTAGTAGAGAATTAAAATTCATATTGAGACTGCCTGTTGAGTGCCTTCATACGAAAAGTCCTTCAATGCACACTTAGACAGGGGCCAACCAAGAGAAAAATTCTTCAATAAATAATGCATCTTTATGATACATTTTCGATAAAGAAAGATTATAAGATTACAGAGTTTAAGCCTAGCATTCTGGCACCAGACCTGAACAAAGTCAAATAAAGTGGTAAGTACGCCACTAAATTGCCAAAAACATTCTTTTCCGAACAAACCTTTTACTTCTCACTCACAGTATATTGAACCTGTATCTTAAACCTGTTACCAGCATGAAACTGGTAAAAACAGCTTGAGCTTTGCATAAATTTGAGGCACACAGGAAAAGGAAGAACTTTCACATTTGGAAAGAAGAAAATGTCTTTTAAGCAGATTGGTAATTAATTTTTAAATAGCAGCTCTTGAAGCTGCTCGTGGATTTGGAATATTAGGCTAAGTCCTAGGGAGACAGATTATTGGCAAAAAATGCTAATGATGTTATCAAAGGTTCATCAAGAATTTCTCATGTGATTATGATTTGAATCTATGGGTTTGGTAGCTAAATACATATATAGCATATATGTACATGCACACATTGGGCACGTTGATATATTTAAAAGGAGATAATATGTGCTTGTGTCATCCTAAACAGCAAATAAACAGTAAAATTGTCAAGAAATACCTAAGTGACATGGGAGCCTGAGTTTAATTTTCCAAAAGTTAGTTATAATCCTAAACCTCATTGAAACTCCGCGAGGCTTTAAAAGCTGACAGCCTACATTCAAAAACTGTTTAGACTGTAACTCTGACCTTTGGCCTAAGCTCTATGTTTGTTTCAGTGATTCATTCTGAATCATATTTCTTTAACAAATCTTTTTCAGTTTCTAAGTCACTTAGGCATTAGGCACCCTTTAAAATACTAAGCTGATATTTATATTATTGAAAGAGAAAAAAGAAGCCTCAAGATTGAAAAAAATACTATCCCTGCTGTAGTATTAGCTGCTTTTACTCTGGAAGTATCTGTGTTCCTATAATCTTCTTTTTCATTTTCAGCTGCTACTACTTGACTTTTTTTCCTCAGTAAGAAAAGCATTTCTTCATTTTCTCCGCGTTGCATGGATGATAAAAAGGCAGCCTGCTGTCCATACTGTGTCAATGATCAAGCAGTACTAACTTTGCCTTTAATTTTCAAATACACAAGGCCTGGAGAATGACGTATTACAACTACTTTCTTATCTAATTAGAAAGTTACTCAGAGTTACTTTGTTTTGTTTGCACTGTAAAAGCTACATGAGGACATGACAGCCTTTGACAAACAGAGTATGTTGGGGTTGTACGGTATAAACCAGACCGAATCATAGTCTTCAACAGAGCGACAGGTAACGCCACTGAAGGAGTTAATACATTATGATCTCTGCTGAAATTAAACTTTGCTCTAACATAACTGTAACAGGTCTTGTCCTCTGAGACAGTGCACATAAAAGTTTTCCAGGTAGATGATATCTACAGTATAACCACAGGGGTGATCACCGGGTTGGTATATATTAGGGTGCCTCTACCGAACACAGCAGAAGTACACTGCTTTGGTGCACAGAGAGTCTCACACAGACGGTCTGTACAGTTCCTACAGTAAGCTTCGTCTTAAAAGCCTTTACATTAAACAGAAAATTATTTGCCAGTTAAGGTGTTACTACTCAAGTTGTCTCATCCAGTGTGATCTGCTGGAGGTGATTTTAGTAGTGTCTTGTGTGTTAAATGAGGCGAAATCCTGGCACCAACTATTTAATTAAGAATGCCTGTGGTGGTTTTTCTCCTCCTTCAAGGTGCTGCCTTTTTTTCCCCCTTTTCCCTTTCAGAGTTGGAACAGAGAGGGATATCTTTTCCTTTAACGTTCTAGCTGTTTATCTTCTGTTACAATTTTCCTGTCCTTTCTCAGCTAAGGCACCATTAAGAACATCAGTGCAATTCATCGGTGTCCCCTGCTTTTACACTGCAGTTCCTGAGTGCTCACAGCTGGCCCTCCCCACCTTCTCCTTTGAACAGACACAGCTGTTCATGCAGCACACAGAAGAGGGAAGAGAGATTAGTTTTAGCCTAAATCAGTTTTCTTACTTAGTTCAGCCAGGCTCTGGTAATGCAGCCATTTTAATCCAACGTAAGTCTGCGCTGCAGCCGAAACGGGCAGTCCCGCCCTCCCCGTGCCATTTTCACCTCTCCTGACCTAGCTCACCGCACAGCTGCACAAACGCTGTGGCTGGTTCGGACGAGGAGGTGGGAACAAGCATCTGGGGACGAGGGGAGGAGGGATCATATCAACCCTCTTGCTGACAGTCAAAATGGCCTGTAGCCAAGCGGCTACGTGAATACTTGTGCCAGCAGGGGAGGAGGCTGGACCACTTCTTTCAGTGGCACTGAAGGTTCATGCTTATTCCGAGTACTCACGGGATTAGAGAGTATGCTTCCACAACCAGCTTTAAGCTGATCTAAGTTCATGCTGTCACCAAAATGATTAGCAAGCTGATCCATCTAGCCGCACAATCACAGCATGGTAGTGCCAACGTATCGGGGACAGCTAGCTGGCGAGGAGGATGTTGGACAGAGGGACGGCACCGCCTTTTCCTACGGCAGTGCGAGCTTAGGTCTGCTTACGCTGGCTGCTGTATCCCGAATTATGTATTGACATATACCATTATTGTCAGTATGAATCATGGCAATGATGCCTCCAAAAAGCAAACTGAGTTTTTATTAGGGCTCTATGTCTTCCAGCACAGAAGAAGTAATCAGAGACACATTAAGCACAATCTAAATGAAAATAGATTTTGTTGAAACGCAAGATGGTCAAACCAATACATGAAAAATAAAATACACTTGAGTTTTTTTCCAGATAAAACATTTCTGTTCCATGCAGGATTGCCCATGTGACTACGGCTACCCTTTTCATTCCCACAAGTTCCCATTTTGACATCTGCTGGCTCTTTACCAAGATCAATATTCTTCTTCCCTTCCTCTCCTTCCCACCCTCTAGCTTTTCATATGTGTTGTTTGAAAACATGGGTGAAGCGCTGATTCCTATTTTGTTTCGGGGGTGGAGGGGAAGGAGAGCAGGGCAGAGGGTGGTTCTTGGGTTTTTGTTGGTTTTTCTTCCAGTGCCAGCCTCATCTGTCTTTTTCAGCCATAGCGAGGCCACAAATCACTGCCTCCGTTCCACAGCCCGTTTCTCCATTTCTTCTTCCTAACGAATTTCATTGAGTGAACATGCTGATTTTCTTTTTACTAAATGAAAGCCTGTATTACTCCCCTCCATTTTTGTCACAGCTTCTCAGAGCTGCTTTTCCTTGTCTGACAGAGGCCAAAATGAGAGATACACAGGGCTGCGTATTCAGGATGCCTCTTTAAGGTTGAAGGGAGTGTCGTGTTCAGCTGCACAAATTGTATGCCTCTAACAACAGTTTTCTGTACAAGGATGAGAGGAAGTTGAGGGCCTGTTGCAGTTCATGAGAAACGACAGAGACTTCAGATTCCTCAGGAGGACTGTAAGAAGGAGGGTTCGTGAAGATCGATGCAAGAAAACCTTTTAAAAAAAACAAAATAGGGATAACTTTGGATATGCAGTTGAACTTTTGGTTAATTATCTGAACTGATCCTCTGAACTCTCTGAGGTTTGCCCATTGCTAATTAGCACTGCAGTGACCTGTTCTTTATGGATTATGCTAAGGAAGTTTAACTTAAAACTTAATTGTACTAGTTTTTAAGTGGCTTATAGGGAAAAAATACTTTAATCGGGAGCGGTAAGGAATTTTTCCCGTGTTCAGACATCAGTAATCTTAGTGAGGCATGTATAACGTGCTTGAGGAGTTTCACATTTGTTTTATTTGCTTAGAAGAAAGTAGAGTAAAAGGTTAAAGAAAAGTATTTTATGCTTATGATTGAGAGTCGTACGATTATATGTGATATTCTAATACATAATAGAGTATTATTAATATAGAATAAATATGTAGACTGCACATCGAATTGTTATTGTTACAGTGACAATGGTCTGAACTGTATAGATTGTCTTGTAATCCACAGGGATCTGTTTTTTCTACAGGCTTGGAATTTCTTGTCCCGTTTGCCAATTCTAAACGTCAGCCTGAGCATTAAGGGCTGTCGGGACGACCCAGCTCAGCCACAGAACGAAGTGCCTGTTCCTTCTTTGACAACAGACACGCGAGACGACAAAAGATGGATCAAATTACATGCTGATCAAGAGTATGTGCTCCAAATAAATCTGCAGAGAACCCAGATGGGGTATCAGGTAGATTAATTTATCATTTCCTTCCCAAGTGCACAAGTTTCCAATAATCCATTTACATTATCAATAACGCTTTATACAGCATAACAGGGTTTTTTATGGTTTAAGTATTATGTAAATTATAAACTCTTTCAAAGCCTTTTCTGTGTTAGTAATGAAGCAGATGGTTTTTCAGGTTGCAATAGGATAGTAAATAGACTCTTAAGGTAAAATCTTAGACCAATTCAAGTCAATGAAAAAAACTCTCATTTTTTACAAACCAGAAACTCATAAAGTTCCTATGCTTGGGTACTACAAGCAGTGACAGTAGAGAAGATAACTTCACAGGCAGTATTTAAGTACTTGCCCGCCCCAAACTCCTACCACTCGTACTTTTGCATATCCTGCTTCCCCAAACCAGTTTATAAGCTTCCCTGTTATATTCCCCTGTACCTCCAAACTGCATACCAGACCCATACCTCTAAGTATGTTTCTACTCGTAACACATCCTCAGGCCTTTACTGAGGATATTGTCCTCATATTTTACATTTGGAGCTTTTTCGAACAGCTCCTAGAAAAACTTCTACATACAATTCTTTTCCCCACCCAAATTCCAGTCCCACCCCTTTGCCCAGTGTCGTGGTTTAACCTCAGCCAGCAACTGAGCACCACACAGGCGCTCGCTCACTCTCCCCCCCCCCGCCCGGGGGGGGGTGGGGGAGAGAATTGGAAGAGCACAGGTGACAAAAACTCGTGGGTTGAGATAAAAACAGTTCAGTAATTGAAATAAAATAATAATAACAACAACAACAACAATAATAATAATATGCAAAGCAAGTGATGCACAGTGCAATTGCTCACCAC
>NW_008794211.1:396737-415581 GCF_000699145.1 Aptenodytes forsteri | reverse complement strand
CATCCTAAATCCAAAACACAGCACTGTGCCAGCTACTAGGAAGAAGATTAACTCTATCCCAGCCAAAACCAGGACACGCAGTTAAAGCACATCCCATTTCCTCTTGGCCTGGTCACCTCACTGGGCCCTCAGCAAGTCTTGATGCGCCAGGCCAGAAACACCAGCAGCGGCGCAGGTTTCCAGCTGCTCTGCCTGTAGCATCGGTAACTCGCTGTACCTGTTTGTTGGCTCTTGGAAGAGTTAGGACCATGCCTCCTGCGTTCAGATCAGGCACTGCTGACACTGTAGCTATCACTTACTTACAGATGCATTTTTTTGTCATTTGCATACCATTAGTGGCACATGGACCACCATGATTATAATTTTGCTAATGAATTTCTCTAACATTTCAAACAACTAAGAATTATAATTACCAGCATTTTTGTTAAGATACAAAGAAGAGTTCAAGATATAAGCAGAGAAGAGTTTTAGATGTTAGTTCTGAGACCCTTAAGACAACTTCATTTTGATAAAAATAATAACGGAGATATATATGTTCTGTTGTAAATCCTGAAGTAAAGTTACATTAGTTAAAGAATTATATTTGAAAAGTATTCTTTCCCAAAAGACTTCTTGTCCTGACTACAGCAGATTCACCATAGCTTCAAGGGGAGACTGTCTCATTTGCAGGAAGGAATAAAGGGTCAAAGCTCCTCCATCAGTCGTTCTATTTGCCGTGCCAGTTACTGACAGAGACTTTTCCTAACCAGAAGCCACAGAAAAGAAGGGAGCAGGAGCACTTCATGCAGTGATGACTGTTTTATAAACCTCTCCTAGAATTTGATCCCTCTTTTGTAAGGAACAGCTGGATCAAACTGTTTCTGAAGCTTCATTGCTATGGTGGTGCTTTTTCTTCTGTATAAATCTTCAGTAAAACCTTTCCACCTACAGAACACGAAATGAATGCTGATGGAGGGCGCATCATTATATCTTCAGCTTTCAGCAGTAAAGTCACTGTCTTAAAGAATCACTGACATAATCTTTCCTTTTGCTATACCAACCTCAAATAAAGACTTCAAGTGCTGGTTTTGTCTTTATAGTAATCTTGAACAATATTGTTTAGCATTATTTACAGACACAAGGTTTACAATTAACCCTTCTGCAGAGAGTAGTATTTGGAACACATTAGATGAAATTACAAAAAGGGAACAGTATTTCCATTCAAGTTTTAATAGCTTACAAAATAAGTGGAATAGTATCTCGTATTCTGGGTTTTTCCCTGTGGACTGCCATTTTATTTTTTTTTAAAAACCCCTTCATCTGGAAGGAAATAACAAAAATATTTTAGTCTGGCTAAATTAGTGTCTTATGTAAAAATTCACGACGATGTGTTTTTGAGGTGTTTTTCATTCAAGGAAGAATGGCATTTTGGAAAGGTGATTCCTGGTTTTACTAAACTGTTTCTTTTCCCCAACAGGGAAAGCAAGACAGTAAAGCAGTGGCTCCTCGATTCCCCAAAGTTAAAGATGAAGGATGGTTTTTGATATTGGGAGAAGTTGATAAAAAAGAACTCATCGCCCTGAAGAGAACTGGATACGTCAGAAATCGAAATACTGTTTCTGTTGCTTTTTATACTCCAGAAACTCCTGGGAAGTATGTAAAATTTAAAAATTGAGTTCTCTTAACGATTATCTTTTCCAAGTAGTCAAGACCTAATTTCCAAACTAATGATCCTGCTTTTTACATTTTAGGTGTATCTACACATTGTATCTCATGAGCGACAGTTACCTTGGCATGGACCAACAGTACGATATTTACCTGAACATTGTACCAGCTAGTACTTCGGCACAAGTCCCAACAGAGGTGTCCGATGCTATGAGTCACCTGGCTCTGAAGTAAGGCGATTGGAAAAGTCCGTTTAAAAGAACCGGTCTTGCAGCTAAGACATCTGGTCGTTCTGGACATCCAAAAATGCGTTTGCCTTAGCGGAACCAACTTCAAACCTCAAGACAACTAGGAAATTGAAAGTGACTACTGTATTGACTCTGGTAACACAGAGTTAGCCGCAGTGGCCTTACTCCTTTATGAAGATTTGTCTTTTCTTGTTTCATTTTTCGTCTTTCAGAAGTCATATTGTTAATTGAATTTCGACACATCAAAATTAAAGACTAAAAGATATTGTAATTTGTGCAAATTTAGGGCTATAGTCCTCACTTTGAAAAGTGTTCTGTAGCCTGTGTATTACTGTAGTTTAAATAGTCAACTTTTTTAATTTATAGGGAAAAAATACAAAATTTGATCTAAGAACTGCTGAAAATATTGATGGATGTGTTATATTTCCTGTTTAATAAAAATAAGTCCATAAGAATGTTTTGCATTAGATTTCTTAGTGTAAAATCAGCTGTATAGTAACAAAATCCTCCTCTTACACATACTGTATTTTGAAGGGGATAATCTAAAGGAAAAATTTCACAAATTTATATTAATTATATATGCAGTAAATCTGGTTGTAAAGGCATGCTAAATAGTATAAAATATTTCCAGTATAGCAATGATGCAATTTATATAGATCATAATTAAAGTTTACCCTTTACATGTATGCGCATACATATATATATACACACACACACCCCCATACATATTATTACATATTTACAATTTCTTTAGTGTTTTTTCCTGAATTTTGAAGGACTAAGGCATATAAAATCGTGTGTCCTGTTCTAGGGTTCAGTGCTAAAGTGGGCAACTACATTCTGTAAATAAGGGAGAGTGGGGCTCCAAAACCAGGGTTTACAACAGATGGCTTGGTGGGCAAGGAGGAGTTCTGCCAGACGACAGGTAGTGTCCAAGAGATGCCCAGCTCAGTGATAGTACCACGGAGGCACTTCCGTCCGCAAGACACACATCTGAAGGGAAAAGGTAGCAGCGTCTGTCTTCTGCACAATACAGTGACTGGACTGCTTACCTCGATCTGCACGTCCCGAGGTCAGTCCTCTTCTCAGCCTCAAGGGGATTCAAGATGCTGAGCGAGTACTTGGAGGCAACACACTGCAAAAACATCACGCATCTTCATTCCGATAGACTAGACCTTAAACTGAATATTAATATTTGAACTTGTTCAGCTTTGCATTTAGCTGATAAGCATTACCTCTCTGAGGGATCATTTTGCTATCATTTCCATTGTGTTTCACCAGATGAAAGAATACAGCAGTTGTTGCCTGGAAGCTTCCCAAAAAAAAAAAAAAAATTACGCTGGTGGTGCTGCACGCACAGAGAATCACAGAATGGCTGAGGTTGGAAGGGACCTCTGGACGTCATCTGACCTAACTCCCCTCCTCAAGCAGGGTCACCTAGAGCTGGTTGCCCAGGACCATGTCCAGATGGCTTTTGAATATCTCCAGTGATGGAGACTCAACCTCCCTGGGCAACCTGTGCCAGTGTTTGGTCACCCTCACAGGAAAAAAAGCATGTCCTGCTGTTCAGAGGAAACCTCGTGAGTTTCAGTTTGTGCCCGTTGTCTCTGGTTCTGTCACCGGGCACCACTGAAAAGAGCCTGGCTCCGTTCTCGTTAACATCTTCCATTCATTATACACATTGATGAGATTCCCCACTGAACCTTCTCTGCTCCAGGCTGAACAGTCCCAGCTCTCTCAGCCTTTCCTCATGTGAGAGGTGCCCCGGTCCTTTCACCATCTTCATGGCCCTTCGCTGGACTCTCTCCAGTATGTCCGTGTCTCCCTTGTACGGGGGAGCCCAGAACCGGACACAGTACTCCAGGTGTAGCTTCACCAGTGCTGATCACCTCCCTCGACCTGCTGGCAACACTACATTGCAGCAAAGAGAAGGCTGGCTGGTTTCAAAGGGTCAACAGTTAAACATTAATTTATTTCATATATATCTGGCACCTCTAAATGGTGAGAAAAGTTTTTAAAATAATCAATTCTGTAGTTGAGCGTTTTCTGATGATGTTAAAAGTTTTATATTTCATTTTTAGAGGTTGACTTTATTGCCTAAGAAAATGGGACAATAATAGAAAAAAGTTGTCACTATATTTACAGCCTGCTAGATGACAGAACTGCCGCCTTTGCCATTTAGACTATATCCAGTGTAATATGGTGTTGTGTCACACAGAAAACAGATTTTTTTTTTTCCCCCAAGTGGTAGGCAAAAGTTTGGTTATACGCATATTTACTTAGTCCTATGCCCATTTTTAAGAGAATTGTTTCCTCTAATCTGCAAGAAAATTTTCACAGAAATTAAGTCCTTTCTTTGGGAAAATTCTTGGCTGAAGCAATATATTGTCCCTCAACAATTTTAATTAATTAGGGGGAAAAAAAGCTATGCCGCAGTCAATCAACATACCAACACAGTGACGCTGGCTCTTGTTGCTTTGTAAATGCACATCACAAAATAGTCTAACAGCAAAGTAACAGACAATAGCTTCAGTATTCTGTATTAATCAATTAAAGAGTTTCTGTAATGTCATTTGTACTTTGGTTTGGAAATGTTGCATTTAATTTCCTAGCATGTTAATTGTTTTTAGAAATAGTTTAGCGAAATTTCTAAATAACATTTGAAATTTTTTTTTAAACAAACAGAAGCATTGGATTCATGAAGACAAAGTCTGAAGTGATATAGAATTAATTTAAGCAAATTGATTAGAATCGGTATTTATCTGAAAAATCCAAAAGAAGGAATTCTGATGCATTTGAAACAGCTGCTTAGAAGGAACAATCAATACATTCAATCCAGTGGTCTAATGGTGGAAAGTGAGAATAGCTGTCTAAAAAAAGTATAAAAATCAAATACAGAATTTAAAAAAAAGGTATCAATACTTTGGTGATGTAATTATTATCATTATGCATAAATGAGCAAATTGACAGCACATGCAGAAATTTTTTAATGTTAAGTTTCTCATTCTAGTTTGCAAGCAGGTTTTTATTCCTCCCCAGCCCCCCCCTTCTTGGAGCAGCTGTGGTCAGTGCCTGCCTGCTCAGGTATGGTATTTCTTCCAAAACTTGGAAGGAGCAACAAAAACCACACACATCTCATGCATCAAGATGTATTTAAGTCTGCCTATGTGACTTCACCCTTTCCATCTTACCCTGTCCCAATCCGATCATGGCATCACAGCGGTGCTTAGCGGGAACTAGAGGATGTTTGGGTATGTACAACCATCCCCCGTCTCTTCTTGAGGAGCTCTTACAACGCGATCTGTCGTTAATACTTACGTAAGATTTTGGTTATAGTCCAAGTACTGAATGTATCGCAATGGCACCATGACACCATCTTCACTACTGCAGGTCTTTCTCTTTTGTTGTAAATTGAATATTTGGAGGCCCTAATTTCACCCAGATGAATTCAGGGGTTTGTGCTGCTGACCCAAAATTCCTCTTCCTTGTCATTAGTTTGTTTCTAGAGACCATCTCTAGATGGTCAAACCTGAAGGAAACTTCAGGCAGTCCCTCATCAGCCTCCATCCTGGAGCCTAGGGTAAGACTTGAACATTCACTGAATAGGTTGCATTTAAAGGAAGGTAAGTTCCGCAATTCCAATCTTCTAGTTCTGGGGGGTACTTACAAAGAGAAGAAGGTATCCCGTGTGCATCTGCTCTTGCACATCACAGCCTGAATCCAAATTCCTACATTGCTCCCTCACTCAAGAAAAAGAGGCTCTGATATTTTTAAGACAGTTTGATGAACTGGTCCAACAGGCATCACTTCTCTATGAAGAGGCTTATTTATTGCAGCCGGTTCTTAAATCACCACTCCCTTGTCTTGCCTCCACCCCTCCCTTTAGCTTCTTCCACTACCTGTACACCCTACAATCATACCTGTTCAGAGACAGTTACCTATATTTACCCCAGACAGTAAATTATCACAGAAGGAATTTAACCTCATCTCTGATGTAGTATGGACACTTCTAGCCTATGGAGTAAGTACTGAAGCAGGACAAAGTAAGGTAATACAAGCAAACCATGTATATTTTTTCCACATCCTATAGGTCTCCATAAAACAGTCTGAACTAATGCCGAGAGTAGAAAAAAATCTGTATGATAATTCTGTAACCAGAAAGCCAAGCTGTGGGTGTAAAAAGAAGCCACCCATCCATCCCAGTGTGCTTTACACCTCATACAAAATAGTAAATTTCTGGAAGTTATTTTTATATAAACTTTTTTTCTTAGTTTTAGGTATCCTTTCTTCCAACTAAATTGCACACCTTTGGCCTTGATTTAGTTGCTTACATGCAGATACCTAGTGCCCTTTAATATGCAATATCTCACCTGGCCTCTACATTGAGCTCCAGAAGAACGTGCGCCATCTGCACAGGGCTATCAGATGTGAAACATGATGCTGTTGTATCTATCACTCTCTGTGGATGCCTCAAGTAAGCTAAGGCATCTGAAATAGCACTAGGTATCTACATTCAGGTAACCAAATTGAGCCCTTATTACTTGCTTAGTCATAGATAAGCAATTCAGTTGCTTAACTGCGTCTAATGCACTTTAAAATCACCAAGGATATTTCAGTTGCCACGCCAGAAGACAGCACGTCTTCCATAGGTCCTGTGTCACTTCTGCTATCCCCACACAGATGTGCCAATATCATGGGGTGGATACCTACATACTCAAGCTTAATTAGCTAATCAAGCCCATGCTATTTTGTAAGTCAGAAGAACCATAAGTGTTCAAAATTCTCTCTTCCATAGTACAGTGCAAGCTGTTTTATGAGAAGGGAGAATTCTCCTGCTTCATGAGAAGAAATATTTTTCTGAAAAAAGGTTTGGATGCCATGAGACGCCCAGACAGCCATGAGAGCTACAAAAAGTTGAGGGGGGGCTGCTGCTGACAATGGTCACTCCATTTCTACTTAACACGCTATGCCTATTCTATCAGCTGTGTTTGATTCCCACCTGTCTTTTTAAAAACCAATCTTGTCAAACAGCACGTCTTCTCAGAGCACGCTGCACTTCAGCAGGCTGTGCCAAGACTTACATCCGCAGAAATTTTGATGCACATGTTTCTGAAGTGATTTGCAAAAGCTCAGGAATGAACTAACCAAGTTCGTTATTAATGTCACACATTGGTAGCTGTGAGAGGTTACGCTGCTTGCATGAAGTATGTGAAGGGAACTTCTATATTCAAGGAACTTCTCTGGAAAGCAATTGCACCGCTTGTACTAAATAAGTCTCTGTGTAAATAATTCCTACAGAGGAGTCAATCTAGACAGAAGAAACCAGTTCTATAGAAAAGGACTCTCCACAGTGATTACGCCATCCTGCAATTAAATATGTTTACAATATGTCTTGTACTCAGATCTTCTAATGAGCTCCATACTGCATCAATGTGATTTGAATCCAGCACTCTCCAAGTCAGTAAGCCTTTCTTCTGCATCTCTATTCCTAAAAAATCACAACCACCTTCTCTGCTCAAATCTCTCCTCAGAAATAAAGAACGTAAAATCTTTACCAGGCCTAAGCATTAGGCTTCACTGCTGCTTTTTTCCTTCTGCTTAGTCTTGTCCTACCAAAACTCTCAACAAAAACATGCACCCAAAATAGAAGGCTTGTATCTCTCCTTGCAGATGATCCGTACACCACAGCAGAATTGGTGACATCCCATCGCACAATGACAAAGGTCCCACAGGCGAGAGGACAAGATGGAGATCTCATTAAAAATATCATAAGTTACCATTGGGCAGGGGGGGTCTACATCTAGATTTTAGAATAGAAATGAGAACATGGGGAGGAAAGGAAAGTAAATAAAGACATTGGCTAGAAGTATTGTTCGTGTGCTAGAAAACCAATGGAATAAAGAACAAAGTGTTCTGTGCTGAATATTATCATTCCTAATAATGAGGTTTCCACTAATTGTAATGGCAGCAGAGGTGAATTGGGCATTTTTGAAAAATCACGCTCTCGATAATGCGATACATGTACAAATAGTTACAGGGCTATGCTATTAATTACTGGCAAGAAGAACAGTAGAAAAGGGAGCCTAGAAATATCACCATCTTTTTCTAACTACACTCTAAATCTCTATTGAGATAGTGTGATAAACAGCATTCTTCACACACTAGCAAATTTGCACCTTGGAATGGAAATAACCCAGTTTCTACCGTGTAGTGCTAATGTGGGAAAATTAGGCTTACGTACTTGACAGTGGTACTTTCTTCTAGCTGACAGGATAAAATTCAGATGCCAATAACACATGGTGAGTTCCCATCATGTATTTGTCAGCAAATCCAACTAATTAGGGACTAATTACTCGTTGTAGTAGCACAGTAATATCAGGTTCTGATAAACTGTCATCTTTGTAGCTGTGAAGATTCTGCAGTTAAGCCTTATTTTATTTTCTCGAACGATTGCAATGACTAAAGGGAGAGCTAGAAAAAAAAAACACCGAGAGGATTCTGCCATCTCCATGAAAAGGCCCTTTCATTCACCCACGCCAAAGCAAGATTTATCCCTTAAGTTTTTTTGCTATTTCGCTCTATCTAAAATACAACACAAAATAGTTCAACTCTCTACCAAGAGAGACTACATGACTATCTAACAGTTTACCCCAGTTACGGCATCTTGCTGTTTCTCTGGCATGGCTCTGCCCTGTCCCATCCCACCCCCCCACCCCTGCCGACAGAGTGGCACAGTCTCTCATGTTATACTTGGACAAAGCTCCCTGGGATAGGACTTTTAGGGGAATTTCATCCTCTGTTTATAGGACATGTAGCACAGAGGAAGTCCTGGTCCACGATTAGGTTCCGGGAAGCTGAGAGCTACAAGGCCCTACTGTGCTAAACTCAAAATATGATGCAATGTTACTCCAAGAATATATTAAGCAAATAAGACAGGTGCGAAATAGGCAGCACAGTTAGCTGTATGATAAAGGCAAATGCCAGTTTAATTTCAGATTTTAGTTCTAAGTGACTTGATTCAAAGAGGGAATGAGCTATCTGGGAAAAGCGGGATGTGGAGATTTCTCAGTTCTCCTTGGTAATGAAATGCTCAGAACTGACCAAAGAAAAATAGTTATAAGCCATATCCAAGCGTGTGATACTCATCTAGTCACATTCCACCTCTGTGCATCTCACACATTTTACTTGACTCCTACATGCAAACATTGACATCTTTCAGCCTCGTCCTTGCAGATAGATACTAGGAAAATACATGCTCTGCGCTTCTCAAGAGAATAGCACCTCCATAATTTGCATACAATACCATGTGCATCAGAAGGCAAACGCTTCCTGCAACTTCACAAAGACACCTTAGCAAAAGGTTTAGAAATTGCAAAACACATTCATAAAGGATTAACGCTTTGCTTTCACCCAGTTATATACAGTTGCAGTGCCATCTTCTGCAATGCTACCCAGTAACTCAGAAGAAATCCAGCTGGGTAAAGTTTCTGAAACTTTCACTAACGGTTTTTGCCTTCTGTTGGTAAACTATACACAGACATGGTCACCTACAAATAATTATCTTTCATAATTTTTTTTTCTTTTAATTGAATTCCATGTCAATAACTTGTGGCTGGACTGCAACAGTAGAGGACTTTTGCCCTAACACTGCTGATGGTCCCCAGGTTTTGGCTTCACAGCATGTGACATACCCAAGGAGCGCTGCAATAGCTTTTTCATCCTGTTCAGTCTCACCAATAGTCTGGCCATGAACTTAAAAGTTGGAAAAAACAGAAGCAAACTTGCTCAACAGGTGTTTTTCTTCTTGCAGCTATATTCATCATCTGATTACTGCATTCGCATCCCATAAGCCAAGGACCTAGGAGAATTTGTAACAGCTGACTCAACAATACTTCTTTTGGTCCTAAAACTGTTTGACAGTTCAAGCTGGAAGCACAAGAAAAGAGGAGATACCACTATAACCCTGAAGACTTGACATCAACATCCAATTTGCAGAACACTTAATTTTTCAGTGAGTTTCACTGGAAAACTGCATTCGCATCCCATAAGCCAAGGACCTAGGAGAATTTGTAACAGCTGACTCAACAATACTTTTTTGGTCCTAAAACTGTTTGACAGTTCAAGCTGGAAGCACAAGAAAAGAGGAGATACCACTTAACCCTGAAAAGGCAAGTTTGAAAGAAATGGGTGGGGGGGGGGGGGGGGGGTGGAGAGAACAGAAGATGGAAAAAATGAGAATGAAATATTCTGGCTTGTACTCCAAGATAAGAGTTGAAGTTGAAACATAGGCTTTCTTAGGATAAGAATGTGTGTATCCTTTGGGAGAAAGCCACTCAGAGTAAAATCATCCACCTGTCTGGATTAAATTCTTTGATTTTACCTGTTCTAAGCATATCTAGAATTAATCAATCCAAGCTTTAAACTATCCAGATCATGTAATTCTAAATGAATATACAGATTTTGGGGTTTTTTTTAAAGTGATATTTGGGTAAAAGACTGCTAAACTTTTTTTTTTTTTAAACATAACTAAAAAATGAATTAAAATAGTTGTAATGGTAAAAGGAATTGACTTAATCCATGAATTCATTTAGTCCAGCCTTATAGAGCCAAGAAATGCTACCAATCTCCTAGAGTTATGTCCATTCATAAAGCCATGAGACATAAAGCAATGACACTCAAACTCCTTAGGTGCTTAAGAGGTGGAGATATGACATTTGGGTTATGCAAGCTGAATGAAGCATGATCATACTGTTGCAATATAAAAGTCATAAAATAATGATTTTTATTTTGTTGATGTGTGGAAAGTGGTTTTGTTTGGTTGGGGTTTTTTTGCTATTCAGCTTTTTTGGGACAGAAAAGCAGGTCATCATCTTTGGCACATAAATACAATCTGGAGCTCCCTGGAAAATCGTCACAGAACATGCAGCGACAGCTCTTCCCTTTTGTTGCTGAAATCAAAATACCTGCATCAACGTTACTCTATACTCCGAGACCAGGAACACTTCGAGAAAGATTGACACCAGACATTTAGTTCATTTTCTGTCCGGTTTGTAGGAGGTGCTCAGTCAGGTGCCAGCTCTCAGGCATTGCGCTGTGACTCCTAGGTTGACAGAGGCACCCGAGCTCCACTAGAGGATGTGAAAATTTACACCCACTCTCTGCCCTACACATCCTACAGTAGGGGACAAGCATGTCAGCCTTCCAGGTCATGCTTCAGCCTCCTTCACTGGCAAGAGAGGGTGCCCAGAGAGATGATCTGATGCACTGTTTTGGGAACAGGAGCCTAAATTACTATTCCAAACTTAAATGCACCTCAGCTACGCTGAACCTTGTCCAAAATTTTCCCAGGACCAGGGTCCTCAGGGAATGCTGACCTTAAACGACCAAACCCTTTAAGAAATAGGGATTTTTTTGGAAATAAGTGGTCCAGATGGATTGCTAGAATATTCTATTCTTTGTAAACATGAAATAAAAAAGTAAAAAAATCTCACCAAAAGGATACTGACAAGAATGCCAAACACTTTGTTTCTTCATTTTAAAAACATGTACTACCTACCTATTTGTCTGAAAGTCTTGGGGAACAGCTGGATTAATTTAATCGAATCAGGGAAAATCCTTTGGGAAATATGGGTGCTGCTAAGGAAACTAACAGAACCTGGAAAGAAATCTCAACATTAAGTGACCGAAAAATATGGTAAAGTTTCTTTTCTGTTGATGCATTGCCCTTTGCTTCAGAGATCGGAGGATGAAATGCATTCCCAACATGTATTATTAGCAGATCAAATTTAGTTTCTGCTATTACTTTCAAAGGATTTGGTGAATAGGCAGTAGTATTAGTATTATCTAATCCTTCACTCAGACCTAGGACTCAAAAATTAACAGCTGCAGATTTTATAACATTTCTAATTCAGGGATAAATCATATTTTCTTTAATTTGATGGGTAGGTAATGTCCTAAAGTTATTTAATTCTTAGGAACCATTGACTTTAGAGGAACAGACTAAGAACTCATGACCATGAAAAATTGCTAATTGGATGAAATTAGATGAAAAAAAAAATATCCGTAATGAGAAAAACAGGATAAGAATCCCATCTCCAAGGAGGGACAGAGCTTCAAGTCACACAGACAGGGCTGCTATGAGGCAACAGTCCTGTTTGTTTTTATTATACAATCTCGTCTGCTTTTATTACACCGAATTATTTTGGCATGATGGCACGGCTTCCACAAAAGCATACCTCTACTATTCGCCTGGTGATTAGGGCACATTAGGGGAAAACACAGTCAGAAAAGGGAAGAAGGAACTGAAGGAGGGTTATTTTGTATGGGAGCAGATGGGATAGCCGGATGCAGCTAATTTTTAAGTAAGAAAGCACAAGTCCTATCTCTCATTCTGAAAGACAGCAAGCCTCTATTTTCAGGGGAAGGTTCCAAGTAACATATCCTAAACAGACAAGCACCTCTCCTGTAGTCTTAGGCAAGGTACCAAATGTGAGCTACATTTCTGCGTTCCACCTTTG
Source organism: Aptenodytes forsteri (assembly GCF_000699145.1). Taxonomy (NCBI): domain Eukaryota; kingdom Metazoa; phylum Chordata; class Aves; order Sphenisciformes; family Spheniscidae; genus Aptenodytes; species Aptenodytes forsteri. The sequence continues at coordinate 403,172 of NW_008794211.1, read as the reverse complement.
TGCTAGGCTTCCCTCTTCATATGCAGTTATCCAGTCTCACTTGAGATACCTAATTTTCCATATTCACCACATAGGGGAATTTCAGCACCTCACATCTTTAATTCCACGCTGGGTGCATTTAGGGGTGAGATTCTTGCTATTTAAAAATCCTTTCTTAGCTATATCCCTAAAGAAGTGCATACTCCTCATTTTATAAACTATATATGCTCTTCTTTCCATACTACATACCTATGCTTGTAGCTCTCATGTTACATCATACCAACTTGATGTTAAGAATAAGTAGTCCACATTAAAAACTGGTCCGTATCCTTACATTTGGAAGTATAGCATGTGACATTAATATAGTCATTTCTGTCAACATTTCTCAGGGACAGAAGAATAAATAGATTAATGGTAGAATATTACATATATATCTATAATTATATATATGAATATTATATTAACATGAACATGTTACTTATTAACATGAACATAACAAGCCATTGAAGTTAGCAGTTACTGTTGCCACCGCTATTGAAAGAAGGAAAGAACCCACCAAAACTAGCATTCAGAGGAGAAATGTTGCTTTGATCTTCTGGAAGAGCAAAGAGATTACTGATTGGAATCAGATCCCTGTCTGTGTTAGGTTTATGCGTAACTGGAGAAGACAATCTCCTTTAAAATTAACTTCCACTGCTCCATTGCTTTACTTATACCCCTTTATTTTCCTGCAATTAAAAAAGGAAGGGGAAAAAAAAAAACAAACAACTTTGTCCACCATCATTATTTCATTCTTTTATCTGCTACTTATCTTTTCATGTAAGAATCCCTGTCCAGCGCAGATCACCAACGCAACACTGTTCTGCCATCTCTTCTCCAAACCACAAAACTTCAGGCTATGAGAAACAGCAATGTAATAAGATATAGAAATAAGGATAAATCAAGTAATTCCATGTTTGAAATTTCTATTTTTCCTAATTCTTCCTTTCCCATAATTACGCTCACTCTTCCATTTCAGCCCTTACCTCATCTTCATTTCAATTTCCCAATCTGTCTAGCATTGCTTCTATTTTATTTATACCCTTCTTTCTCTTTTCTGTGGTGTACCTTCTTTTCTCTTCTAGATAAAAATAAACACATAAACCTAAACAAGTTAAAAAAAAATATTTTCTTACTACTGCTGCTACCCAGAGCACCTTTCTCTGGGCTTTCTGTATTTTCCATTGCCTTTTCCATTTCTATGCCTTTATCTTCAAACTGTGTTCCAAAGTTTTGTTTTTGCCTTGCCTCTTTTTTTTTTTCTATCACCTTTGTTATGTGATCTGTTATTACCCTTCTTATAGTAGTTTGGTTTTGATCCCAAGCACTAGTCACAAATACCTCTGTGGCAGATCAGGCTCAATTATGAGCTACAGTAAAAGATGAGCTAAACCAAGCCTCATTTTCACATTTTCTACCCATCCATTTAGTGTATTATTTGCTCCAGATTACTCCATGTTTTGAGCAATAGGTAATAAGCAAGGCCTACCTTGTCTGTATGGACAGGAAAAGGAAAAAAAAACACTCCTGCCCTTGGGCGAAGAGTTAAATGTGTTTTCAAGAAGTATCAGTATGTATTTTGCTATCAGTAACACCTAGCAATAAGATCAGACTACCCTAGAGTCTTCCACCTTTCTCATTTTGGCCACCCTTCACCTGCATCTTAGAACCCCGTCTGTGATTGCACTTGTTCCCAGCCAAACAATCACAAAACCGGGAGTTTTCTACAGCCACACTTTCTTCATTCTTTCACTCCTACTGAAGAGGGATGAGCAACACAAAATTTAAATCAGCTTTCATTTGACCACAGGAGATATATGTTTTTTTTCCAAGCCTAGAGACTATGCTCTTCTACCATCTGAGGCCCTCAAGCAACCAGTTAAGGAACAGCTGACTGAGAAGCCAGCCAGGCCACAAAGCGTCTACAGAAAAGTTCATCTCCAGGGTTAATTTCAGCTAGTGCTCTCTTGGCCGTGAAGTACTACTGAAACTGTCATAGGCAAAGGTTGCTTACCACATGACAGTTTAAGAACAGATTCCTTTCAATTTAAGTATAAAATAGCAAGTTTCAAATATTCCACACTCAAACAGCAACAGTTGTCAGGACCCACACATGCACTAGATTGAATCATGGCATAGAATATAAATCCACATTCTTCAGATCATAAATCAGTCAAGCTGGGTGACTGACTGCAGACAGGACGCCCATAGCACTGGATTATTCCCCAACTGCCCATGACGAGATTCCCCTGGTGCATTCAGCACTGTGAGAACCAAGATACCGGCCTGATTCGGTGGGATCTTCTTGTGTTATGTTTCAAACTGTTGAATATGGATGTCTCACGATGTTAAAAAATATGCAGTTCCAATGTTCTGATCCTGTACAACTCTTCCCTTGACAGATCAATACATTTCTCAGCAAATATTTTATTTCTGAAATAATTCAAAAGAGTTAATTACATTCATTTGAAAACAGCTTGCCTAAGCACACATTTGAGGCAGACAAACTCATTCCACTTCATGCTAATTCTTGGATCTATATTTAAAAAAAAAAAAAAAAAACCACACACCACCCACCCACTATTTTTTTGCTTTAAAATGAGGGGAAAACCCTCTAAGAAGACCAGATCTGGGGTACAAGATAACACAGACAATTTCCAACATAAATGCTAGTTATTAGGTGTCATGTAGAGTCAGGAGTTGCCATGGAATCCATTTGCTTCTAAACCAGCTCCTCCTGCTGGAATACTTTCTCATTATTATTTCTTTCAGCAGCACAAAAGGAGCTGGCTATAGAAGAAATGTTATTTTAGGGCAGAGTTTCTACTATGTCTGCAATCAGACATGAAATTAAAATCTAAATTTAAAGCTATATTTCTGTTCAAATGTAAAGCTACATTACTGTGGTCAGAAGAACGAAATCATTACAGACTTTTTATAGATTCAGCAAAGCAGAGAAAACAAATTATAGCTAAGGTCTTCCTTTCAGCTGTCTTCCCATGAGTGAAAATAAATGTCATATCTGATGTCTACTGTTTACATTTTCGCTACATTATTCTCCCACACTACGCTTAACTTTTAACATTTTCATACTAGTTATTCTATGCCACAGCAGCCTCGTTACCAGCCTAATTATTAACGTCCTGGTATACAGAACAGTATGTGCATGCTGGACACTGGGTTTATTAGGCCAATGAACTCACTTGTTGTGATGTCAGTTTCAACAGATGGATTTTAGAAGAAAAAATGCAATCATGCCTTCTCACTCTTGACACGCCGATTATTGGGTTTCAATTCTTTTGTATACAATGTACTGCAGTAAGACTGGAGGACAATACTGGAAAGTAACCAGCAATATTAGAAAACTATGTCAGTGATTTGCAGCTTGGCATGTTAATACTTATTATTAATATTATTGTTTATTATAGACATTAACTAGCATTGCATCTGGAAGCCCTAAACAGAAATAGGATCCTATTGTGATCAACACTGTATGGAGATAAACACAGCGATTGCCTCCAAGAGCTTGTATTGTATGGTCCTGGCCTTGTAAACTGATCTGGGTCGACAGATTCTTGCGCCCCCGCGGAGTCCCCCAGCCCTCCAAGGCAGTCAGAGCTTCCTGCCTAACCCTTCTATGTGGGGAAGTGGAAAGCAAGCTTTGGGTGCAGGGAGCCTGAGCCTTACTAATCCGTTCTTCTCCCGCCTTCTAGCAGTTGAACTACACCCAATTTTAGGCAAGTCCCCCATCTTAGCAAACTTCTGACCCTTATTTACATCTCTTGAACTCAAAAGTTTTGCTCCTGCCAGTAAATCAGAGGAAGCTCTGTGCCATGCAACACACCTCCTTCTCCAGCCCTGTATTCTAAGGTCCCGTAACTGCAGGTAGACTCTTGCACCCATGGAGAGGTCTGTAGTACCTCTCAGGAAGCTCCCCAGAGTGCAACAGCTTCTGGGACAGACACTACCCTTAGAAAACCAAAAGAGCACAGACGAGCAGGCTAGGGACAGAGAATCCTTTGCCCTGGAGGGAAAGCAGAAGGGTCATTGGAGCCCTACAATGAATAGAAGCAGCCCAGCATCAGTAAACAATGAGGGCTGGGCTGTTGGGACAGGACAGGGAGCCACAAGCCAAGCATAACAGCCAGACCGCAGGCAGGGGCCTCGCCAGCCAGGGCCCACCCCACACTACCTGAGCAAGGAGAACAGGGCTGGTATGGGGATGGCAGCCAGGCTCAGGCCAGAGCCCAGGTCATCAGGCAAGTCCATAGCAGCGAGGCAGGTCCAAGGTCAAACTGGGAAGTCAGTCCGTGGGTCAGGGTCTCCCATCAACAGGGTGCCTAGCCAGGCACAGGCATAGGTGCAGTGCTGCTGGAGCCAGGAACCCCTACAGCCTGGCTCAGGTAAGCACTGAGGGCAGAGGGTGTGGATGGAGCTGCCAGGTGATGCTGGTCAGGGCAATTAAGGCTTATTAGTGCACGCAGGGACCTGACACCCAGTCTTCTCTCTCGCCAGTATGGTTGCTCTGGCAAGCGGCTGGATTAAGTCGTGCACCAGGAGCATTTTGTGCTGAAGCCAAAATTAAAACCAGACTCCAGTACATCCTAAGGTTTTGGCACGTTTAAAAAATGAGGCATTAACATCACCAAGCTATTGCCAGACCAAAGAAATGACAATTCCTTGTTCATCTACCAGCTAAATCTGAGGTGATTTACACAGGGTAAGCAAGCCCTGGAGCATCCTCCCTCCAGCTGAAAGTAGTGGATGCTCCTCAGGAGAGGCACTGCAGGGAAACTGTCCTTTTAATAGGCTCTAGCTTCAGCTAGTTACACCCAGCTGTCGCATTATGTAAACGGAGTCCCACCATCAGTCAATAATAGTCAGAATTCAGGGTTTAGACAAAACATTTCAACAGTGAGGCAAAGCCTAAATAAAAAGATATTAATTGCAGGCATATGCCAAGCCTTGGGAAACACCCCCACCCCTCAGCAACAGATTTAGCATAGTCTGAAATAGGTTAAAACTGGATTCAGGCTTACAAGTCTGGTGCTGTTTCCCTGCGCCCCCTTCCAATGTAAGCAACTGATCCCACGGTGTTTTCCTCGGAAACATCATCTCCTCTGCACCATTTCTGAAGAAAACAGTTACAAACTCAGTTTGTACTGCAACTGCAATAAGGCATCTATTCACCACCGTGGGGAATGCAGAGGAGAGTAGCAATGGGCTTGCAGAGCGCCCAAATAATTCAGAAACTGTTAAGCAACAGAGGGGTTGCTCCCAGCTTAGTGCGCAATGCTCATAAACGTAATTAGACTTGTAACCGCAAACAGGTACGAGACTAAAGGAAGTAAGGCTCCTATTGAAATCCACACAGGGAACGCTTCCCACCTTGCCTTACAACAAAACTGCAAGCATCCTGATGACTACGAAACACACCAAGTGCAATGGCCACCGGCTCCGGAGCTGTCAGACAGCCTCACGCCTTTTTGGTCTGATCAAGTCTATTCTCCGAGGTGACGGGAGGCCGAAGGCAGAATTTCAGTGCTGCAGAGGCGGGCGGTTCCTCTTGCTATTGATTTCATCTGAAACGGCATGTTATTTTGAAGCAAAGTGTGTCCTCGAGACGGGTTATGCTGCTTTCCTCCACTGAAACAAAGCAGTGACACAAGTCTATTTGTGACCACTTAATTATCAGGTTGATAGTAAGAACAGACTGTGGAACGGATCCCACTATTTTAAGCATTATTCTTTGGGGTGCTGAAATTTAAACAGGCTTCTGCTGACAGATTTTCCCCCGACTAATGAAATAACTTCTTTGCTAATGAAAGCCAGGCCTTGGGAAAGGAGATTTCAGTGATAGCGAGGAGTTGGAGGAAGCCTGACGCAGCTCCAGCTCCACTAGTATACGTGAGTAAGCGCAGATCTCACGCTGGACCTGAGGCCTGGAGGAGACCACCCTCCCGAGGAGGTTCCCCCCGCCGTGAGGTGGCTTGCCTGGCTTGCCTGCAGCCGGCCTGTACCAGGGCGAAGCCCCCGCCCGGACGCTCCCGTTTCTCTTGGTTTGGGACAGGGATAGCGAAATCCAACCCAGCAAGCCGAAGCGAATAAAGTAACCAAAAAGGGACGTTTCCTCCCCATCGCCCCTCGCAAAGCTCAGACCCCCTCTCGTTCACGGGCGAGGAGGGCAGGTCCGACCCCAGGCAGATGAACGAACGAAACAGGGGGCGGAGGGTGCAAGCACCGGCGTTCCGCGTCGTGCGGGCCCCTCTCGCCGCCTCACCGCGCTGCAGGTGAGGGGACGCTAACTGGGACAGCAGGACAGTGTTGAGCCAGTGCAGCGCGACGTGTGTCCACCCGCGTCCGTCCGTCCGGGGCGGCGGCGGCGGCGCGGCGCTGTGGGGAGGGGGGGGGCGGGGC
>NW_008794211.1:394543-396569 GCF_000699145.1 Aptenodytes forsteri | reverse complement strand
GGGGGGGGGGGGTGCGGCAGGCCCCGCGGGGGGCAGCGAGGGCGCCGGGTGCGGGTCTCGGAGCCGCCTCCCCACCTCCGGGCAGGCCGTGTGGCTGGGGGAGCCCGGCGCAGGTGAGGGGGAAGGCACCGACACCGCCCGGGCCGCTGGTACCGTCCGGGGCAGGAGGGAAAAAATAAACAGTCGTGCAGCAGAAAGGAATATAGGAGCTAGGCAGGATGTCTGCGAAGGCATAGGGAGGGCAGGAAACACGTTTTAAAGTTCGTAATTTCTTCGAAGTTCGTTTCCAGTCCCCTGTCCTTCCCGAACCTCTCACCCCTTACGAGGGCACTTCAGCTCGGTTCGGACGTTCAGTATACCAGGCTCCTTTGGAAATGCAGAAGGCAAGAAAAACGTGCCTGGGGGTAATTGTTACTGACCATAAGGTAGATTTTTTTAGCGTTTCTTTATATTTAGTTTGTGTTTTCATTCGCTGCTCCACGTAACAGTAAGATAGCTTGACTTCCGATCATTAGCAAGAGTGTATTCAATAAGATAAGGGCTAAAAGGTACTGACCTTTGACTCCACTGGAAAAAATGAATATAAATCATCTCGTTACATTTATGCCAAAAACAATAAAATTGAAAGCAGTGCGTGGTCAAGAGAAACGCCCCCCAAAGCATCGCTTAAAAAATCCACGCATATATGGCCAAAAATTGTTTAAAAGAGTTACCGAAAATAACTAACAATCATGCTGGTGGTCGAGTACTCTAATTTTGCAATGTTTCTGTAATTATTTTTGAGAGATGCTTTCGGAACCGCTTATATCTGAGAGCTGGTATCCAAGGGTCTGTTAACTATTTCCTGTGTTTTGTGAGAGAAGCGGCTTTCTCGTTGTCCTGCTCCCCTGAACATCCTAATAACATTAGCAAAAGAGCAGGAATAAAGTACCTAGAGCGTGGCTCGAATCTTGGAGGTTAAGATCTAGATCAGTTAAAACATATTAATTGCTTCTGAATGGTCTCAAAGAGCATTTGCCGTGTATATTTATGTCAATAAAGCCTTGATTAGGGCACGGATGGAAATTCACATCACACTCCAATTCACCAGGGTACCCAAGTGCGTGTGTCTGAAGTTACCGGTCTCTTAAAAAACAGCCTCGGTCTCCAGGCGCCCGCGCTCGTACCGGCATCCCCGAGGCTGCGCACCGCAGGCGAAGGAGACGCGTCTCGGCTGGAGGCGCTGGGGTGGCGGTGTGCTCTCCTTGGCCGCCTGGGTCCGTGCCAGGCCGGCTCCTGCCTCCTCGCCGCTACGAAGCGGAGGGGGGGGTTGGCGTGTCAGAATCCGCCCGATACCAGTACCAGGCCGGTGGGTTTTTTAAGCAATCGTGAGAGCGACCCGCACGGGTGATTCCCTAATACTTACCTTTTTAAAACGCTATCAGGAAAGCGGTGTATAAGCGATGTCTTACGCTTGAAAAGATTTTTCTCTCTGCATAAGAAACGGCCACCTTATTCTTTGGGGGGGTGGGGGTGTTAGTAAACGCATCCAAATTCATAGACTAATAAATACATCGGAGTACGCCAGAATGTGCTGGAGAAGAAACTGGATCAGAGGGGTCCTATAGGGAAATGACCTGGCGTCTCCCCCCCCCCCCCCCGCCCGCTTTGATCTGTTCGCGCTCTCTTTCTCCGCGCACACAGGCACGCACGCACACATGCTGCAGTATACGCTGCACATTGTGTCTGGCGACACAAGTTTTCTACTACATATAGTTGGAAACCTGTCTGTGAAACACCCAGCCTTTCTTCAGATACCCCACTTTATTATGCGTCTTTTTAAACCCGCTCGCGCTGCAGGACCTGTTTATTCGATTTTCCAATATTATCTGCTTCCCAGAGCCTCCTCACTCGAGAATAAATGCATCGGAACTGAGCACATCTATCCACGTGCTCCAGGCAGCCGGAGGGTCTCTCTCGTCCCCCTCCCTCCGTGCCCCGACCCGCCGTGCCCGCGGCACGGCAGACCCCTCACACGACACGCCCC
>NW_008794211.1:392321-394475 GCF_000699145.1 Aptenodytes forsteri | reverse complement strand
CGCGCCCCCCGGGGCTCAGCCCCTCCGCTGGCAGGTGTCCCCGCCGCGCCGTCAGTGCGCTCGCTGTTGCAAACTGCGCTCCGACGGCTGGTGCGCCGAGGGGTAACCGCGGTACGGTCATCCCGTAGCGGTGCATTCACTTCACTTATCGAACAGCACCACGTACTCCCCTCCGGGACGGACGAGCTTCACTGGGGCGCGGCGGGGGGCGGTCCCCTCGCTGCCCCCACCGCGAGCGACACCGGGCTCCCGGCTGGTACGAAGACCGCGAATTTAGCTACCGTGGGCTGCCTTTCTCTGTATACCTGGAGCAGGGCTAGCTCTGATCTCCGCTTCCAGAAGCCGGGTATTTTGACGAAGGGAAACAAAGCTAATGCCTCCGAAACGGCCAACCCCCCCCATCATTGGGGAACTGCCTCTTGAAATCTGCCGGGAAATGTCCCCAGCGTGCTGACCCCGCGCTAGTCATTCTGTAACGCGGTGACTTTGTCCACGGTTGGCATGACCTGGGAAGCTGAATAATCGCCTTTCGTACGCTGGCCCTGTCACATCTTGTTCTTTATCTACCGCAGCATTTGCACATTAAAAATCTACACAGGGGCTCGTCGAGTCCGAGCCCCCGGGCTCCGGCCACGGGGGGAACCGGGGCGGCTGCTGACAGCCACCCGGGCTGCCGCTGCGGGGAAGAAACCGCGTCCCGGTACACCGGGAAAGCGGCTTCTCGGTGAGCTGCTGTCCTCGCTGGGGCTGTGTGGGGCTGGTAAGGTGGATGCTCGTGTTTCCCTGGTATAAATGAGCAGCAGTGTATCCGACTGATTTATTTATTTTTCCCAAACCAAGGGTGTTACAAAAGACGTTCTCTGCGGCTCATGTTGACAAATAACTCGTGAGCTACCTGACCGTGTTAGTCCAGTTGTTGCCCATATGTCTAAATACCCTCGAAGAGACGTCAGTGCCGTTTAGCAAGAGAATTACCTCAAATGAAAACCAGAAGGAAGATGGGTTTTTTTCTTCTCCCCCAAACCCACGTTACACCTGATGGCAGTAACACGCAGGGAGGATTTTTGAAAACTCAGGATCACCTTCCCCCGTAGCAGCGATCGCTTTACAACGTGACGGGGGGCGGGGAGGGGTGCGCTTTTTTTTTTTTCCTCCTTTTCTTTCTTTTTTTTTTTTAAATCCATACCTTCGCTAAATGACTTGCGTTCGTGTTTGTTTAACGACGGGTCGCTTCGGTAAACAAGGCAATCAAAAGAACATTTGAGACTACGTGGATCCGTTTCTCCGCTGCTTGTAGACGCCTGGACACCCAGAGGAGTTGTTGAATGCCTCTCTTTCCATCCTCCCTTTATTTACCCAAATGAACGCAGGGAAAGCTTTTAACCGAAGGGAGATTTAAGGTGATAAGCAGCGAACAGGCGGTCGGCGCTGGAAGCCTGTGCTTCGAGCTGCAGCCCTCCGTGGAGTAAAAGGGATGGGGTGTTTCAGAGGCTATTTTTTTTGTTGGCATTTGTCTTCTTTCGAAAACCGAGACCGTTTCTTCTTTCTCGAAATAGTCCGAGGGCTGCCTTGCCAGTGCGATTTCATTTCAAACAACTATTTTAGCCGAACTCTCGCACCGACCGGTTTGGCAATTATTTCGGGCTTTTGAGCGGTTTTAGTTTCGGGACCTCCCCCGCCCCCCCCCCCCCCCCCCCCCCGCCCCCCCTACTCCGGGCGGCCTCTTTCTGCTCTATCTACTCTCTTTTTAGGAGCCAGCAGTTGGAGCCGCGTCTGGTTTGTTTGGGTTTTATTTTTTTTCAGGGGACCAGTGAGATTAGGAATCGTCCCGCTCCCTGGGAAAGAAATAAACCCCCTCGCTCCACATCCACTTTGCGGGCAGTTTTAAAGTGCCTCTGTCTCGTGCTGTTGGAGGGTTGGGGGGTGTTTTTTGCTCTTTTTGTTTGTTTGTTTGTGGGATTGTTTGGGTTTTTTTTTTTTCCCCAGCGTGTATCAAGAAGGTTTGTTAAAACCCCCCTCCTCGGCTTCCTCCATCCCTCCCACTCGGTTCACGCTGTCCCACAGCGCATCAGCCCGGGACCGAACCGTATCCCGTTGAAGGCGGGGGGACAGGAGACGCCGCTACAGCTTATTTTTCCCAAGAACGACCACTTG
>NW_008794211.1:388185-390750 GCF_000699145.1 Aptenodytes forsteri | reverse complement strand
GCAGCCCCCCGGCGCCCTGGGGGGCGGCCCACGGCCGGGCGTTTCGGGCCTCGGATTGACAGCGGATCACGGGAAGAAATGGGATTATTATGACCCTCTTCCGAGGAGCTATGCTGCCCGCCATGAGTAGGAAAAAAGGCCAGAAATACCTCGTTTGGTTGCTGTCTGGTGCCGCAAGCTTCTAGCTTTTTTTTTTTTTTCCCCCTGCAGTTGCTTGGAGTCTCTGAGCTGCATTGGATAAACGCCTTTCCCATCCGATTGACTCTGCTTTTCAGAGAATTTTTTTTTTTTTTTTTTTTTTTTTAGAGCACCTCTCTGGTCTTCAATACTTGTTTGCATTTTACGCAACTGAACGGTTTCTCAGAGTAACGGCCGCGCTCAGAACCACTGCCTGATGCTCCGGAGAGATGAATTGCGGCTGAAAGTTCCCCTTCCACCTTTGGATGAATCTCTGGAGTTTAAATTGTAGGAAGGAAGGGGGAAAAAAACACGATGAAAGAGAAGTCCAAAAATGCTGCCCGGACTAGACGGGAGAAAGAAAACAGTGAATTTTATGAACTGGCTAAATTACTACCCCTGCCCTCCGCTATCACCTCTCAGCTGGACAAAGCGTCCATAATCAGACTCACCACCAGCTATTTAAAAATGAGGGTGGTTTTTCCAGAAGGTAGGTGGGAATGCCTATTCGCCTCTATTTCCATTCCGATCCAGGTGTCGCTTGTCGCTTTTACTTTAAAAAAAAAAAAAAAAGTAAATCGCATGGGGTGGTGTGCTCGGAGGCAGGGTGCTCTCCGCTGTCACTTTTCTTTGCCGTAAATACTTTCCCTTCAGTTCCTATGACAGGTTTGGTTGGGGACTTACGGTGCTTTTGTCAACACTTGAAGGCACTGAGCTCTGCTGCGTGTTCTGCTAAAGCAAACACGGGTTGTCTTTCCCCCCGGTCTCCCAGTAAGATGTGCATCCCCTGCCAAGCACGTGCGTGGCGAAAGAAGGGACGATTCACCCCTATTTATAGGCATACTATGGGGGGAGTTAATATATGGGTAAATATTTACATAAGTCTATGCAAAGTCCTAAAGCCTTAGTTCAAGTATCGAGCAAAGGTGCGGTTTACAGGTACAGCACACGCGTACAGGCGTGCTCACACACACACACACACACAGCCTAAATAAATAAGCCAAGCACACCGAATCGCATCATGAATGTGATGTGTCTCGCTCTGAGGATCACTAGGGCAGTTTGAGGGCGTTAATCGACCTCGGAAATTTTTAACAGGCGTTTTGTACTCCGACGTATTCAATCCCCCTGCCCGCCCGGCGCTGCAAGCCCAGCGTCCGCGTCTGGGCCTGATTCTCCTCGACGGTCAGGCAACAGTAAACTTCACGTTGACTTCCACGGCAGCAGCAACGGTCCCGCCTGCCGAGCAAAAGCAGGCTTAAGCGTCCTAAAGTACGGCTTGCTTTCAAGTAGAGTTAGGATTTAAAGCGACCCTCTTGGGGCTTCTGGACCGTCTGCCAAGAAAGACAAACGGCACAGAAAGTTAGGAGAGTCGGAATGAAGTTCTCCTGTGTTCTCACTCTATTGCTTTTATAAGGCGTAGGGAAAAAAAAAATCAAAAATACTTCACGAATCTTTTATTTAGATCAACTCGATTGAGAGATAGTCTGCATGAAAGAAAAAGTATTAAGAGCTTTCCCCCACCACCACCTAATAACAAAATTCGCTGCATCTTTCATTGAAAAGTGTGTGTACAAGAAACAACGTAATATATCCCTCTGCGTTTTCTGTAGCTATAGCTCGAGTCGGTCGGTCGGTCGGTCTGTCTACTGTGTTTTACAAATCAAGAGCGGGTATACGGCCTGGTTTTGTTTTGCTTTGGTTTTGGTTTGGGGTTTTTTTAACCTGATTAAGTCTGTGAACTATGGGTCCTAATTCTTCTTTTTAAAAGTAAATATGCAATCGGGCAGTCGTTTGGACTGGGGAGGTACCCCCCCACAGTTGCGTATGGACGCGTGTACCTAGAGCCCACAGAAGTAACTTCCAATCTAGCGCATCTTGCAATAGTTTCTTTAAACAATGTGCCGTATCTCCGAATCACTTAGGACCAGAAGGGGTAAATGAAAGCTATAACACCCGAAACCTTTAAAAAAAAATTAAAGCTTTCATCAAGCCACTTTCCTCTTCTATGTGATCTGCCACCTTGAAGATCATTATGCGGGGCAGTCCTCTTTTAAAGGAGATGGAGTTGTCCTTTATACTGTCAGCGCATACTTTATAAAAATAAAGCTATTGCAAACTCTGATGCCCATGATGTTCCTAAAAGGATTATTAGCAATGATTTGTCAACTCCTGCGGTCTCAGTAGGCTACGTTTCTGCGTGATTTCGAGCAGGTCTCGTCAATTACTGGTGCCTATGTAGCGGGTTGTTTGATCAGAAGAAGCATATGGTGTTGCTTGTAGGCTGTGAGTAATCATGGGAAGAGAAGAATAGCTGATCCCCGTCCCTCGGTGGCAGCGCAGGATGTTTGAATGCCCTGGGGAACCGTGTGGCGAAGTGCGCCGGGG
>NW_008794211.1:384506-387555 GCF_000699145.1 Aptenodytes forsteri | reverse complement strand
GCTGGCGCACCGGCCCTTTCGGCTCGTCCGGCTGCCGGGAGGGGGTGGGGAGAGGCGAGGAAGAGGGAAGCGATCCTGGTCTCCCGGTGCCCCCAGACAGAAAAAGAAGCCGTTGCTTCGCTGGGAAGGGAGGACAGGTAGCGGCAGCCAGGGAAACCACGCACCCAAAGGAAAAGCCTCTCTGGAAGATGGAGGCAGGGTGGGGATGTTGGGTGGATTGAATGGGGGGTGCGTTTGCTTGTTTTTCCCGGGGGAGGAAGGCGATACAAGCACCGGGACAGACCCGGTGAGTTGGCCAAAGGGCCGGAGGTGGGCAGCGGGAGGCTCGGGAGCACGGCGAAGTGTCACGTCATACATTTAAAGAGATCTTGGAGGAGTCAGGACAGGGAAGCGTCGCCTCCGTAAGAGCGAGCTGCGCTTCCAAGGTAACTCACACCCCCTCTCCCCGGTACAAGAGCGAATTTCCATCTGCCCGGAGAGTGCTTGCATAGGGGCTGGTTGTAAATAATCACGCACAGAAAAATATACACTCCTCATCGCCGCGCACACGCGGGGCTGGGGACAGGGGAACAGGCGGAAAGTGTCGGTGTGCATTTGCCTGCCTATTTTCACGTCTGAAAGGTTCCTAGAGAGGGAGAAGGTGGGTAGATTTCGGGTTCATTTTGGAAGCAGGAGAGTTTTCTGGGAGTAAAATGCCAGGAGAGTGACACACAGAATCATCACGGTGCGGTTTCCGTCTCCCCCCAAAAAAATCTAAACACAAACCGGTGGCACCGAATAAACTTGATAAATGGAGCAGAGTTTTTTCAACGAGCTCCCTCTCGTAATGGCTGTGTAATTCTCACAAGCTATTAAAACGCCTGGGTTGTTCTTTCTACCCCTGATTTCACTTTACTAGGTCTCCAGCAGATTAAAACTGTCAAGGGCGAAAAGCATTCAGCGGCTTAGGTAGCTTGCACCATTTCAGGGCTAAAACTCTTCTGTCTCGGGAGGACAGAGCCTGTAAGACACATAGTAGTTTTCGGTGATCAGACAGCTTTTGGAAAGGCTGAAGATCTGCTGAATCGCTGAGGACAGTAAGGAAGGGTTGTTTGGGTTTTTTTTAAGGAGAACTTCCTAATAAATTCACTTATGAGTTAATGTTAATTTAAAAAAAAATCCTAAAATTGTAATTTAACATTAAAGAGTTAATGGCAAGTAACGTAGCCTCGAAAAATATCTGGAAAAATCTCCGGGATGTCGAAGGACTAAAAGAATTTTTCTTCAGAAAAGATTCGGTCGCTATAACTCGCGGGGTAATTCTTCACTGACCCTCGCCGATATCCAAAAGTGAAGGGAGGGGAAAAAAAAAAAATCGAAAACAACAACAACAACAACAAAACCCCAAGTGGTTCAATAAATAGCTTTTTGTTTCGTTGGTTTTGTTTTGGGGTTTTTTTTCGTTTTCTTTTTTAGTGAGGAATATTTTGAGGGTCCTATTCTCCTCACGCGAACAGAGAGGGAGAAGGAGGGTTTGCGATCTCTGCCCCGGTGGGGACGGATCGTTTCGGCGCGGAGAGGCGTTTGATTTTCGAGACAAAAGCAGAGGCTCCGTTTACATAAACTTTCGCCGAATCAGGATGGTTAACATTTCAATATTGAAACCCTTAATCTTGTTTTATTTTAAAGGGGGAAGAGATCAGCAGAAAAAAAAAAAAATCCGTTTCCCACGTGGATAGGTGATTTAATGCTGTTTTTCTTACTGCTAAGGGAAATGATTGAGCATTAGGTTTCAGTGTTTATTTTCTTACAGAAGTTTTTCTCATTTAAGCTGCAGTTTACTCTCCACGCTGCCTCTCTGTTTAATTCCAGTTTTGATGTGAACTTATAAATGTGAAGTGCAGAACTAAACTACTAGCATGATGGTTGAAAAAGCAGATTTATGTGTTAAAAAGAATACTAAGTGAGATGAGTGGGAAAAAATCATATTTTTCTTTAGAAACATCCTCTCCCTTCTTCGTGACATACGACCGTTTTAGTGTTGGAGGTTATTTTTCAACTCGCATGTAAACAGCGTGTGTTCGCAAGTGCATTGGTGCAAACCCAATTTCTTCGGAATAAGGGCTATTTGAATTTGCATCTCCTGTAGAAGCGAATAAGTAGTTGGCGCTCGAAAATTTCCCTGCTTTTTTTTCCCCCTCTCTCTCCAATTTGGGCATGGTTCCGTTTGTTTGCATTTCAGAGCGCAATTCCGTTACCCCGTGCGTGCCAAAATGCTGGTATTTCTTTCTAGAGTGAATCAGCCTCGGCATTATTTCCACTACCGTTTTCTTAATAGGATTGTTTGTTTAGTCAACAGGACTTTTCCTCCCTCTTATTATTACTTTTATAAAGAAAACGGGATGCTAACTTATCTCTGCTTCAGATGAACACATGTGATTTACCGAGACAATAAATCTTTACGAAACCTTGCTAATGGCATCCGCAGGCAGTTGGAAATGAGCAGCATTTTTTTTTAAACGTAGCTTATTCCGTTTCATCTGAACCCTCCGACGGCGACCCACTCCTTCACAGAAGCCTCATTTGGCCGAGATTTTGAGTTATCATTAACCACTGCCTGTTAAATTAACTGAGAAATCAACCCTGTCGGGCGTTAGGCGACGGCAAAACGGAGCGCTGGCGGTAGACTATTTAATTAAATAGTTAATCGAATCAAGCTAATTCCTCGATACAACATCCAGTTGCCTTTTCGCTTGCCGGTGACTAGGACGTACAGCTTCTGTCCCTGCGGCTCCCGGTGCTGTTATTTGTCATTTTCCCAGGGCAGCGAGGAAAAACGACCGCCTCGGAGATGGGGACCGAGCTGTCCTGCCTCCCTTTCCCCAAAAACCCCTCCCTGCCCCGCTTCTCCCCAGAGCAGCCGTAGGGAGGGATATGAGGCAGCAGCGGGACCACCGAGGGGCGATGGGGAGGTAGGAAAGGTGCTGCTTTACGAGCTGCACAGGGAGGCGAAATGCCCGCGGCCGCCGTAAAGCTTTACGAACCGCTTCCCCGAGCAGGTTGCACGAAG
>NW_008794211.1:377932-383801 GCF_000699145.1 Aptenodytes forsteri | reverse complement strand
GCTGCCCCTCAAAGCCTGGCCCCCCCAAAGAAGCGGATCTGGAGCTCAGGCTGGGAGCTCCACTAAGTGATTTTTAAACGGGTACGTCAAATCGCCCGCTCTGTCGTTGTTTTCGCTACCGTGGATCCGGATTGCGCTGAGACTTCATGACGGATAGTCCGCTGGGGAAATCGTAGTAACCCCTTTTAAAAGCCGGCAAATCAACACAAAGTAGGTAAGGGCTTGCATCTTCTGGCCACCCCACCCTCACCGTCCACTCCCGCCCCCCTTTGCTATTGCCAGACAAAGGAGGGGGTCGAGGTGGGTTCTGCGCTGCAGATGCTCACAGAGGGACAAGTAACCCAGAGATCAACCAGGGCCAAGGAGCTGCCCGGGCCTCCCGGAGTCTCATTTCCCTGCGCCTGCCTTCCTCTGTCTTTGCCTAGATCAAATTAGAAATGATTGAGGAATCTCTTCCCCCTTCCGTGGGACAGAGGAGCTTCTTGCGACAATATCGCCACTGGGTAGGGACGACATCCACCCAACCCCTCCATTGGCTGCTGACATCAAGGCTTGCATCAATCAAACGATGAGGGGAAAGACAGGGCCAACGCAGCCGAGCGCTGCGGCGCTGGCCGTGAGCCTGGCTTGGGGGGCAGGCTGTCGGTGGGGACCGGCTCGCCTAGCGCCGGGGGTGGGCACGGCTGGGGAGACGGCATTTCACGTGGACTCGCCGGTGTAGCCGTCCCATGAAACCGACTGAGATGCTTTTTGATGTGGAAGGCGCAGTGGTTTTCCATTGGGAAGTGCTGAGAGAAACGATGAGGCAGCACTCCCGCTCCGAGCAGGATCCGCGCAGTCTCGGCGCATACTGTTAGGTAACGAGACTCTTGTTCGCAAACTAAGCAAGAGCCTGGCTAAAATGCCTTGCCCTTTTTTTTTTTTTCCCCCCTCCTTCCTCCTGACGGTGAACACTTTCTTGTGGCCCAAATTGTTTATCTTCTTAGGGAAAAAAAAAAAAATCCTCGAGTGGAGGGGATTGTTAGGTAGCAGCCTATAACCTATATTTTGTCAAGAGTATCAAATTCATTCCGAAAGAAAAGCTCGATCCATTTATTTTTGCTGCTTGAATAACACAGCTGGATGATGCCTTGAGCTTACGCTAGACGATTGCTCATCATTCATTCGCCAAGAACTGGCCTAAATGGTGCCTGTGGGATTAGGTCAATTTTAGTGGATCTACTTCGCCTCATTTGGTTACTAATTGGTTTCTTGTTTTATAAATCGAAATCTCATTTTCAGGAAATTACAGAACCCACGCAGCCAGTCCATTGAGGTAATCCGTGGGTCGGGAGTATTTAAATGGAAATGGTTCTACAATGCATCAAGTATTAAGCAAGAGTAAAACTTCGCCTCTATTTCCAAATGAAATGTGAGCTCGCTAGCTCCTTAGATCCATAATAGATACATCCCTTCTAAGGCTACTTATGTAAATATGATAAACCAGACCTTGGTGGGGGAGGGGACGCAGGGAAGAAAGCAAATTTTATCTGCTAAGGTTAATGTGGCATATCTTGGAAATCTTCCAAAATAGATTATGTTTTGCTTTGTCTTCGGCCACTTTAGCTGGGAAAATCCTTTGCCTAAAAACGATTTAGTTATCCCTCCCCTCACAAAGCTGCTTGTTTCTATTCCAAACCTATTATGCTGTTGGCTCTCCAAATTACAAGAGAATCTTTAGATCTTGTTTCCAAGCGTAATCCTGAAGTAAAAGGGAGAGCTGATTTCCTTGTTTTGTTTTAAATAGACAATCAAAGGATTTGCAGAATTTTCTGCGGTAGGTCAAGTGCAAGAAATCACAGTTTGCCCCCTCGATGAAAGGAAATTGGATGTTAAAGCGAATAGACGGGGGAAAAAATAAAAGGGAATATTAATGGAGAGGTTTTCTCGTATAATCTTTAAAAACAGTATTTAAGGGGCATCAGGAGAGCCCGTCGATTTGGGAGAGGCTGGGCTTGGCAATGAATAGAAATAGTCTCCGACTTGAAAGTGCTGAAACATCTGGGAAGTACAAAGAATCGTCTCATGTGATAGGATTTCAAAAAGCCGGTTCAGGTAGACAAGTGAAAACGTTTAATTATAAACCATTAACAGACATAGCCCAGCAGCGCGGGCTTTCCACCTGAAACACAGCGAGGAGTTCAGCGCCCCGTGAAGAACCGCCTTCCCGGGGGGAGGTTAACCTGTAAAGCCCATGAGCTGTTCATTAACCCGCGGGGGTCGGGTTATTTTCCCTTTTAGAAGAAGAATAATTAGAGCCGTAAACTTCGATTAATAAACAACTTAAATCATAGGCGGGGAGCGCGGATTTAGCCCTGAACACAGAAACCTGTCATTCAGATTTCCCTCCAGGTGGGGGGACGTCGCAAGGAGCCGCCTCGGCCGCCTCTGCTCTGACGGGCCGTCCTGGCTCCCCAGCAGAGAAACCTCTGAGGAGCTCGGGAAAAACAAATGTACCGCGGGTTTTTCTCTCTTTCCCTGGAAGCTGTGCAAGATTCGCCAGCTCCTTGCTGATTTCGGGGGGGCGGGGGTGACCCTCCGTCCTGGCGGCTGGCTCCCCGGGGGGCGGGCAGAGGTGCCTGCGGAGCCCCCCCGCTCGGGGGGGGGGGGGGGGGGGGTGAAGCCCGGGGACTCAGGAAAAAGTCACTGGGTCCCCGTTAATTGGCGTGGAGGAATTAATGGGAAGGAGCCTGGTTTCGGCTGGCACCCTGGCACGTGCTGGGGCTGCGAGATGGGGGCCGGGCCAGAGAGATGCCCCTGCCTTTGTAGGGCCATGAAGTTAAGGAGGAAGGAGGGAAGTGTAGGAGCGGTGAAGAGACAAGTTGGCGTGAAGGGGTGAATGACGAAGGGGGGAGAAAAGAGGGAAAGGTGGGGAAGGGAGGGGCGCACCGCTCTGCCGCTTCGGCGGTGGGGGAGGGCGGGCGAGCGCCGCCGTGGGATGCCCCGCTCAAACAGCGCGGGGGAAATCGTTAGCTTTGTTTAGACCGGCAAACACCTGGGTGAAGCCGGTCAATAGCGAGGGATGCCCGCGGCTGCCTGCTGTCGCCACCTCGCCTGTTTGCCTCGAAATAACCGGAAAACGGGGTCTTGCCTTCCCCGAGCCCGCCCTGCGGGAGGGAGACCTCGCCGGCTCGGCTCTCGCCTCCCCCAGGCGATCCGCACCTCAGCCATCAGTCAAGATTTGTACTTTTTTCCTCCCTTTTACTTTATCTTAGTGTCTGTGCGTGTCAAGCTGAGCCTTATTTCGTGGCATAAGCGTAAAAGGTTTTAACTGCCCCGTTTAAATTATTTCAGCAACAACACTCTGAAAAGGCATCGCTCATAAGTAGTTTTACTCCGGTGGAATAATTTCCATCCGGCCTTTATTCCCCCTCACTTTGCATAGGAGAAAACAAGCTGCGTCTGAAATTATTCCCCCTCACTTTGCATAGGAGAAAAGCGTCTGAAGCGTTAGACGGGTCCGGAGGGATCCCTTTCTGGAGGGGGCTGTTTTGGAGGCAGATCATCCCTTCTGCGGAGAGAGCCGTCCCGCCTGCCAGAGCAGCGGGGAGGAGGGAGGGAGGGGAAGGGAGGCGAATGCCGGAGACCGGGCTTCGTGGGGCCGGAGGGAGGACGGCCCATGCCGTCGGACAGTGACTTGCCTGGGCCGCCCCAGAAGCGCCTTACCGCAGCCGTGAAACAGCGACAGGTAGTTCGCTTTTCGTGGGCTTGAGTGGGGATCACTAAAGGGGAAAGCGTTTTAACACGGGGCTCGGGGAGAGGTGGAGGAGTCGCATCTGGTCGCTCCTCTCCCCCTCCCCTTACCCAGATCGGTGATTACAAACCTCCCAGGTGAGAGGACGGTGGCCCCGAAGAGAGAAAGAGGCAGGAGGTCACAGATCAAACTGGAGAGTGATGTCTGGCGAGCGGGGGGTCTAAGCCCATCCTTGTCACTCCCCCTCCGAAGCCTGCTGGCTAATTACCCGGCAGGTTGTGGCCGAGCTCTGCCTTCTGCAGGGGGAGGAACCACCCGCAGGCAGCGCTCAGGTGCTGGCGGGACCGATCCGCATCGCTGGCCTGGCCGCCGCCGAGAGGTTCCTCTTCCCAGGGACCGCCGTGCCACGTTAACCTCGTCCTTCTCTCGACATCAAAGGCTTCCCCCAGCACACCCCTTTCTTTCATTTTGAATAGCTCTCAGCGTTGTCCGGGATCCCTTCGGTGACTTTAGGAGAAAGGCGCTTTCCCTGAAGTTCAAGGAGCCGGTTCTCAGTAGCCGAGGGCAGCACTCAAAAGCCCTTTTATCTGGCACGCTATTTCGCTTAGGTCTTAGGAATGAACTTAATCGTTAACTCAAAATAGGTATTTTGGTATCTTTCTCTCACGGGAGTTAGATCTTTAAAAAACCCCAAAACACAAAAGAGGCTTCTCTGTGCAACGAAAGCACGTCTAGTTTTCCGAAGATTATATGTATGCGTGTTTTAGAGCGAATACAACCAAAAAAATTGAAAAAAAGAGAAGTTCCTCTCCAGCAGGCCAACACGAGTCAATTTTTCATCTCCTCACCTTACTTTTTTTGTGTCTTAAATACACAGGACTCGGAGAAGCCTGGGGCCACTCTAGCCGAACCAGCCCGCTGGATAACGTTGGACGGGAACTGGGATCCCATCTTTTGCAGGTAGTGGTCTGGAAACGACAGCCATATGGTATTAATGATTAAAGAAATCATTCCCTCTTCTGAGCCTTTAATTGCCACCTTGACTAATTTTTAACTGTTCACGTGGACGTGGAGGGGGAGGGGGGGGGGGGGGGGGGGGGGGGTGGGGGGGGGGAACTTCAGAAACACGAACCGTCGCGGTTGAATGTGGTGCGTTGTAATGGGGCTGTGGTTTGCTACCTCCGGGTCCTTTGCCCCAGCACTGGCCGACACAGGGACCGCAGCGAGGGGTTCACAGCATATCCCGGTGTTTCTTCTGGGACGAGAGAACGGGAGCATGACTTTTCCCCAAATTATTAACAAGGTGACAAGTCCCGGCAACGCGCCGAACCTCAGGGTGGTGTGGAGTCAGGGAGAGGCTCTAGAGACAAGTTGGAGGAGGCTGTCCTGGACAGAAGGGCTCAGCAGGCACAGAAATTAGCATAGACACAAATCAGGTAGGACACGTTTGAAAACTCACTGCGGTCTGAAATATTAAGGAATATTAGCGGTTACCACCACCACTACGCATTTTTGGTGGGGTTGTGTGGCCTTTTGGGGGCCTATTCTGCCCTCGGCACACCCAGAAGCCCCATCTACGCCTGCTGAAACGTGCCTGACAGATTGTCTCGTCCCTTATTTACACTGCGGAGAGTTTTAGATCCTCCTCGCTCGCTTAAAGTCTCCTTAACAAATATCCAAGCGCTAAACCCCCAGTGATATTTGAAATGGGATAGAAGTACTCAGGATTTCTGGGACTGACATATTAGTCACCGGGTAGCCAGGACCTCTTCTTAGATACTTCCCAGGCACTTTGCATTGCTTTTGAGCTCGGTCCCTCTGAGAAGTGGGTTGTACCTCAGGAGCCCAGGAGCTTTAGAGGGATTCCTGTCCAAGACTTGCCCATTTCCTTCCAACTGTGTGAATAATCGCAGCCTGAAGAGGGATGCCTGTTTGCTAAAGTAAATCCGAGGGACAGGTACTTCATGAATCTGTCTTCATGGGTGGATCTATCTGGCTATCTATTGATATATTTATACTTCCCGCCCCTCAACCCTTTTCTGCAGACGTTGGACGGTTTCATATTTGTCGTGGCTCCGGACGGCAAGATCATGTACATCTCGGAGACCGCCTCGGTGCACCTGGGCTTGTCGCAGG
>NW_008794211.1:374953-377606 GCF_000699145.1 Aptenodytes forsteri | reverse complement strand
CCAGAGCCAGAGTACGAGATCGAGAGGTCTTTTTTCCTGAGGATGATCCTGGCCAAGCGGAACGCGGGCCTGACCTGCGGCGGCTACAAGGTGCGTGCCCACGGCCAGGACCCTCCCTCCGCAGCCTTCCCGCGCCCCTGCTCCGGCAGCGCCGAGCACGCTGGGCGGGCGGTGAACAGGGGGACAGGAGTGGGGATGAGCCCTCTGCCCGCGGGGGCTCTCCCAGCCCGGTACTCTTTCATGTGGTTCAGAGCCAGAATTTCTCTCGGAGTTTCAGATTAAAGAGCTCAAACCACAAAACCAAGCAACCGAGCTCCCCGTGGTGGTTTTTTTTTTTTTGCTTTTTAAACTGAACGTCGCACAACCACTGCGTTCCCGAGGTGTGTGTGGGAGCTGTCAGGTGACACCGTGGGAGCCCCGGGTTAATTTATTTCTTTATTGGGTAACTCGTCAGCTTCAGGGGCAGCTCTCCAAGTCAAGGGTTTTGCCCGGGTTCCGCTCAGGGCTCCTCGGTGGGGACAGCCCCTGCTCTCCTACCTTCTCCCCACTTTTGTGTCAGCTGCACAACGCCGGAGGGCGGTGGGTACCTATAGCCCGAGGCGATGTTGTGCCACGACGTGCCGTAGAACAAGAGCATCTGCTGAAATCGCTCCAGGAAGAAGCACCCTAATAATAGACGAGTAAGACTGGAAGTACACAGCAGTCACGTGCAAGGATACACTTAGGAGACATACCTAAATCCACGTCCAAAGATACATTTTGGCTACGGATCGCCTCTGCTCTATCTATATAATAGACATATCTTACACATGTGACATATGCACACATGTAAACTCTTTCTCTCACACGCATACACTCTTCATTACAAAGTTGTAACTGGCTTGGCACTTCCGCGTCTTTCCTTTTTAGAAGAATAATAAAAGCCTAGTTAGGAGGTGGTCCAAAAACCACTTAAGTCAGTGGAAAAAAAAATCTCGTTGACTTTAATGGGCCTTAGATCAGTGCTGAACTCTCGTATGGAAAAAAACCCAATTCCGACCCAAACAGAAGAGCAGAAAACCTTCAGACGGTGCCGCTTTGCCGGAGCGGTGGCGCGGGGCAACGACCCGAGGGCACCCGGCTGCCGCACCGGCATCAGCCGGGGCGGCGGGCGGGTCTGTCCGGGTCCCCTCCGCGGGTAGGGACGCCTGTCACAGCACACCCTCCCCCCCTGCCAGGCAGCCCCCGAGCTTTCCTGTGTCTCCGGCAGGTCATTCACTGCAGCGGGTACCTGAAGATCCGCCAGTACAGCCTGGACATGTCCCCCTTCGACGGCTGCTACCAAAACGTTGGCTTGGTCGCCGTGGGCCACTCGCTGCCGCCCAGCGCCGTGACGGAGATCAAGCTCCACAGCAATATGTTCATGTTTCGCGCCAGCCTAGACATGAAGCTCATATTCTTAGATTCCAGGTAGAGCCGGGGTTATTTCCAAATCTGTTCCCTTAGTCCCTCCCTGCTTCGCCCCCAAGGCCTCCTCTCCTGTCCTCTCACCCGCTGATACTTGCTGCTTCTGTCTCTTGCAGGGTAGCTGAGCTAACAGGTTACGAGCCCCAGGACTTGATAGAGAAGACCCTTTACCACCACGTCCACGGCTGTGACACCTTCCACCTGCGCTGCGCCCATCACCTGTGTAAGGAGATGATGTTCTTGTAGAGACCCTGCCCCTCGCCCCCCGCCTTCTCCCTCTGCAGATGGACTTTGGGTTTGTTAGGATTTACCTCTAGGTCGGAACGGGAAAAGCCGGCTCACTGGAGGGGAGAATTCGCAAAACCCGCAGCGGCTTTTAATGAAACAAGTCGTTAGAGACTGAACTCCGAGCTGGAGGCAGGAGGGAAATGGAGGGGATGGGCAATGAAAGGCTATTTTTCCGTCCTCAGCTCCCGGCTGTAGGACAAGAACTGCCCTGCACAAACCTCAGGCGCTCAGTTCACTTCAAATTCCGGTTAGGAAAAACCCTTTTTTCTTGCTCCAAAAAGCCATGCCAGTGAAATCCAAATACTTTTGTCCCACTTCCACCAAGTCTCACAAGTCTTATCTGTGTATCTAATTTTGACTGCAGTAGTGAGCCTGATTCGGAGAGCTGTTCTTTATTCTATTTTGATATCATGATGACATTAATACATGGCTAGATGAATAAAAAGGATATTAATTTCCGGTAAGTTTCCTTACAGAGAATGTAACAAGAAGAGATAAAACACAAAGCCAGATTTATGGAATTAAATCTCGATGACGATATGTGGGGGTGGGTGTGGGTGGAGGGATTCAACCCCTCTCTGAGAGGATACTCACCTTGCCCCACCAATCTCCCCGAACAATCGCCTTTCATAACGGGTGGCCCGACTCTCAGGGACTGAGATCAGCCCTGCCCGGGGGTCTCCACCACCCTTGCCCACGGGGGTTTCGGTCCACGCTACTCCCCGACGTGATGCTAAGGGTTTCCCAGTCCCTCTCCTCGCCCACGGGGGCCTGGGGGGTGTGCGCCCCCTTCCCAGGGCCGATCAAAACGGAGGCGGGAGCCGCGCTGAGGCTCTCCCCGCTTTGTCCCCGCAGTGCTGGTGAAAGGGCAAGTGACCACCAAGTACTACCGCTTCCTGGCCAAGCACGGCGGCTGGGT
>NW_008794211.1:372053-374752 GCF_000699145.1 Aptenodytes forsteri | reverse complement strand
AGCCCCCCTCGCTGCCGCGCTGACCAGGGCAGGCTCGCCAGGTCTGCTAGGAAACACATTGAACACTTTCATCTAGATGAAGGGTTTCCCGTCTGCCTGTTTCTTTCTCTTCCGAGAGGGGAAAAGATTTAGAGGTTTGTCACCCACATATTTTGCTGCCTCCCCCCCTCTTTTTTTTTCAGTTTAAATGCACCCAGCATTAAATAAAATTTAATGCAGCGTAAAAAAAAAGGTTTCCACGTACGGAGTTATTTATACTCAACAAACAGGACATCTGTTTTTCTTTTCAAAAATCTGGGGTTTGAAGTTCTTAATTTCATCCAGAGTCTCTATCAAAGCTCCGAGATTTCTTTTTTGTTCTTGGAGAGAGATCCTTACAGTGAACCACAAAGAAAGTTGGTGACCAGAAGGGTCAGTTAAACTTTAAAAAAACCCAAAATAAAATAGAAATTAAAAAAAAATCAGAGTGACTGCTGAGATACCGCATATCTCAACGCATCTCCTTGTATTTGGGGATTGCTAGGTTGTGCTCTAGCTATGCTGCTTAAACTGAAACACAGAGGCCCAGTGAGGGAGGGGAAGCTCGCTCGGACTGTTTTGAAGTGTTTGTCATTGTGATTATTAGCATCTCCTCTGGACACGGCAGTAGCTGCTGGCGGCAGCGCTGATGCTTCATGAGGATCGTAGGGCCGGTCGGGTCGGCGGTACCTCGTTGATCCTAGGGGCTGGATATTCCTCTGTTCCGCTGCTCGTTTTTTATTCTGGAGGCAAATGTAGGTGTTGGAAACGCCCGAGAAGCACTCCATCCCCTCTCCCAAAACTGCGGCGACGGCAGCATCACGATCTTGCTGTTGCGGGTTTCGTGCGTGCACAGGTGGCGAGTGATTTGGTAGCCGGGTTTAAGACGTGCTTCCCAAAATGAAGCGGCTCGTTACGGAGGGAACGGCTCTGGTCGTGTGTGCAGGCGCGGCTGGTGGGGTGGGGAAGGGGGTGAGGATCGCAGCGCCTGCACTGCTAATACGTAATCGCTTTGGAACGTAAGGTGATAACGGGCATCGTGCTCTTAGACGGGCAGATAGGGGCTATTGCGCCTGCATGAAAAAGCATACATTTGGGTCAGCGCTCTGGTGTAGGGAGTAAACTGCGATTCCCCTTTGAAGAAAATCCCTTTTATTCGCTTTAGAAAGGGATGCGGGGCGCGGCGGGGTAATACTCTGGCATTCACCCAGCAAGGATGCGGATCAACAGAGGCATCATCACCTCTGTTCTAGATGTTCCGTACATTTCTATGTCCATTTCCCCTATACCAGCCCCTCTCTGTATTTTTCGCGGTTTACGCTTCTCAGTTAAGCCCAAGCACTTGCCTTAGGTGAAGGGGGAACTGCAAAGGCAGAAGTCAGTGTATCGTAACGCTAAGAAACAAGGACCCAAAGGCAACTAGCATGCTGGAGCGATTTTGCACCAGAAACCATAGATTTTTCTATGAGGACCCGAGATTATCGGTCGTTTCCCTCTCCTTTAATCCCAAAAGCGTGAACATCGATCACGGAACTCTACCTCAAATGACCCGAGTGGAAATGAAACATCCCAGCTGGGGATCCGGCTCGATCTGTCCCCTGCTTGCCGGGGTGAGAACCACGGCACCAGCATTTCAGGCTGGCGCAGCAAAGCAAGCAGGGAGTACCCTGATCCCGTGGGGGCCGGTCAGACAACCCCCTCGGAGCTGTTTTCCAGCAGCGGGACCGGTGATACCGTGTGCCGCCCCAGCCCCCTTGCCTGCGCACCGGTGCCGCGGTCACCACCGGTGCAACCCAGCCCAGGGTGGCTACCAGCGGCTCCGAGGGGCCCGCGGCACCCGGGGCCGCTTTTTTTTGCAGCCCCTGGGAGCACCGCGGCTCCGCGCCCCGGCAGGATTTCTCCGCCGCCTGGAAGCTGGGCTCGGGGGCCCCGGCGCATGTCCAAACTTGCTAAGAAAATGTAATAAAACCCACAGACAAAACACCACCAAAAAACACTCTTCCTCCGCCCCCCCCCAAAAAAAACCCAACAACCCGGCGCTGCAGGGGAGCCGGCTTCGTCCTCAGGAGCGGCGCCAAAATAGCGCGATTCCTCCGCCTCAGCTGATTTTTCGCTGGCGGCAGCGTCTTTGTATTTTCCCGCATGTAGATGGATTTTAAAAACAATGTTATATTTAAACCTGTTTTCAGCCAGGCTGGCATGTAGGGGGACTATAGTTGTTCTTTCGAGATTTCCCTTGGAGAATAAGGTCACACCGCGGCGCGACTTCGTTACGCCTCGCTGTAAGGCTCCCCCTGCGCTCTTTGCTTTATCGCCTCGAGTGCGGAGGACGGCGAGAGGGCAGAGAGGGAGCCAGGCTGGCTAAAATGCGGATGGTAAACGCTGGGAGGTCCATCATTGGCTGCGGCAACCGTCATGTGCTGCCGGCGGCTGCAATGCAGGCACCACGACTGCATTAAAATCTAGTTTTGGTATGCTCAGGTCCTCGAGGTCTCATCAAGCCTGCCTGGCTCTTCATTAGGGCGCTGCAGAAGAAGAGATCGCCTCCTGCTTGCTTCTGCTGCAGGGCTGCCGCTGCTGCAATCGCTGCCCTGGGTCCAGGGGATGGGCGTAGCTTCCACTGCATCATCACTATTATTATTATTATTATTGTTATTATTATTATTATTATTACTACTACT